>NC_061500.1:9602953-9902953 GCF_022539355.2 Hippoglossus stenolepis
CAAGTCATTGTGATATAGTGGGTATAACGTATTTGTCATGACAGAGTAGTTCAGTTTGGATAAGCTGCAGCCGCTCAACTTGTGCGTCAGGAATTTCTGCCACAGCTAAATGTAGCTCTGAGAAATCCTTTGAAGAGAATGCATGATGGCATTTCACATAATGATGCAGTATGAATTTTGTCTATTGAGTATTGGCTATTCTGCTTCTGAATCCAGATTTAAATAATACAAAATTCAGATTCTGAACCTTGAAACACTGCACACAGGGTTTTGATCTCACATACATACTGATCTATTGGCATATACATAATGTTTTTTGATCAGATGGTATTACTGCAATATTTAACCGAGTGACTCACATGAATATGAATTACAGGAATCGTGATTAATTCCAAAAAAGTTTAACAGATATTTTCCCCTTTTGATTTTTTCGTTTATGATCATTTTGTCTGATGTGTGGCCCAGGGCTGCACGGGCAATAAAACAAAATCAATAATTATCACAATATAATTTTCATCAATAGAAATATCTAAACGATTGACCTCAGATTTGTAAAAAATGTTTCGCAGGGATGATGCAATGATTATCACGATAATCCACTTTTTATCTTGTTTATGAAAAAACACTCTCATATACAAAACCCACCATGTGATCGTCACAAATCATGACAGACTGAATAACACTTGCAGCGTTGCTTCGACAGCTTTATATTCTACACTAATATAATAACTGGTTTTCCTTTATACAATTGCAAATTTACAACATTCAGCACAAATTTGTGTCCATCACTAATTTACAACTAAGTCCAGAATTGTGTTTTTTTTTTTTCACACGCCACTGTATGAGATCTCGAGTAGATATAGTGGAAACGTGAGAAGATGTGTGCAATGTGCAGTCTCTATCGCTCTGTGTTTTCAGGACTATCTGCATCCGCACTCCGCCACCACCATCCCCTCGTACTTGTGATTGAAAGTGGTCAGGCCGTTATCGCGATAAAGGAGCGATATGGGCTCCAGTTTAGTGGGCACGCAGCAGGCACGCGATGCTCTCTCTGGACTCTTCTGACTCAGCAGACTCTGCACTATGGCGTGTTTGGTGGGCGAGACCTCGGAGGTCAATGGCGGGTTGCACACACCGCTGCACTCGTAGGCCTCGTAGCCCAGAGGCTGGATGATCCACGTGTCCCAGCCAATGTCTTTAAAATCCACAAAGAGCGGGGTCCTCTTGCACGGCTCGCTCTTAACATTGCGACGGATTCGGGGAGGTGTGTCGTAGATAAGGTTGGACTGCAGCTGCAGGAGAGACTGTTTGTCCAGGTCGTCCTGGTTTGCACGGCCAGCGTTGTGATTGACGTGCCCCCTGAAAGCTTGTTGGCTCCGGCCTGTGTTTTCAGCGAGGTCGTTCTTGTGTTCAATCATCTGGGTGAGCTCTTGTTTATCCTGTTTGTGGTCCCTGCTCTGATCATCGGAGAACACAATCATCACTGCGTTTTGTTTTCCCTCCGAGCTCCTGTCGATATCAATCTCAATCAAGGCTTCACCCTCCTCTGTGACCTCCTCTGTGGCCCCTTCCTCCTCTGGAGTTGTGATATGAACCTCCAATCTGTGAGCCGCACACCCCGACTTCCGCCAGAGCGTTACCACATGAGTCAGGTCAAACGACACCCACTTGTTATCTCTGACATGAACCTGCTTTGTCACCAGTTTCTCCAGATCCTCCATCTCCACCACCTCTTCTTTCTCCCTCCTTCTGCCTTCTTTCTCCACCTCTCTGGTCCAAACAACGCCCTCGTGTATATTGTAAATGGTCACCTTGCAGTCAAGGCCAGAATGTGGTCTTTGGGCCCGCCAGACCAGGGTGAAAAGGCGAAGCTCGGCTATGGTTATGTGCTCGTGGTGGGGCATGGAGAGGTTGAACGTCAGGGGAAATATCCGCACACCCCTGGCCGTTAAACTGTAGGGGGAGGAATCTGAAATTAAAATATCAATAAGTGTGTCTCAATTCGTTTTGCATGCTTTTACATGTGTCAAAACTCACGTTAAACTGTTAAATATTAGAACATACCCTTATTTTAAAAAACACAGTTATCTTAACAAATGTATTAACTTTGTTTAAATCACATTATTCAAAAATTGTCAAAGCGGAATAGTTTTTGTTATTCTAAATTAAACACAGTATCACTTTTAGAACGTCACATCAACCATTTCAGGTTTTTTTGACATCCTATTTTTTATGTTTTCTTAAGAGACAAAAAGTGCAGCAATCTTTACACGACTTTTTGTGGTGTTAAACAAAACAAGTCTGTACCTTCATTCTTGAAACTGCGCACAATGTTGGCCGAGGGCACAGAAGTGCGGTCGTTGGCAAAGTGGTTGTACAGCTCCAACATGTACTCGGGCGGCTCCGTACGGGCGGCGAGGGGCCTGGGCTGGGGCCTCAGCTCTGTGAGGTTCAGTGTGGACAGAATCTGCCTCATAAAGTCCTGCGCGTCAAGGAGCGGATTATCACCTACGTCCCAGCCGACTGACGCCCGGCGGTGGGTCTCGGGGGGCCTGATGGGACTGCTCCAGCTCAGGCCAGTCAACGCCAGAAGGAGGACATTCAGGGAGCGGATAAAGCCGAGGCTGGAGAAGACTGGAGAGGCCATGGTGGAGAGTGGAGGAACGGGTTTAGATCCAGAGACTGAGAAGCAGATGAGAAGATGTGATGGATCCTTTTGGGAGAGGACCCTTGCGAACAGTTCTAGGTTTTTTGAGGGAGGGCTGACCTTGGTTAAATAGGACAACAGGTTGGTGTTGGGGGCAAAGAGAAAACAGCTTTGCCCTCGTTGATCTTGTGGTCTGGTTGTGAGGGCAGGGCTGTGCTGTCCAATGTGCTGTGCTGACATGTGTCGAGATGTCACTAAGGCCGTGTACTCGGCCCTCCTCTCTCTCTCTCCCCACCACTAACTTATGACCTTAATTTCCACTGATATCCTAGCTCATTTTGATCTGCACCTTTCTCTTGACAAAGATACATTTTCAGTACCTTTAAAATGTGTAAAGATTCAAAACACTGTTATGTTATCAATTAATAATATTGTATAATTTATACAGGGCAATCTCCACAAGAGGCCAGTGTACATCTGTACATCTGCCCAATAAAAAATACTGCACTGAACATTTTCACAAAAATTAGGTAGAGAATATATTTATACTGAATATAAAGAATATTTACACCAAGACACCGGGTGACTTTTGAGGAGAAAATGTGAATATAAACAATGTTCACAAAAATGTCATTGGTTGTTGTGTGCGTTGTGTGCGTTGCTATTTATGGAAGTTAATGCATGATAATCCCTTGCTGAGTCACTGTTAGATCACTATGCATTATGTTGCTGGATTATATAATTTTGCAGAGGTTATGAAAGATTCAGTTAGTAAATCAAAATTTACAATTGAATCCACTTTTTATGTCAATATATTGCGATATTAGTTTTTTTTTTTTAAAGAACAGGGCTATGTTCAGGGTCGGTGAAGTAATTGGAAAAATACATTATTGCAATAACTGCTGCAGAGCTAGGTCGTATTATAGTGGCTCACAAGCTAAATAACTACACATTTGTTAAACCTGCCTTTCTGTGTGAATATTTCTATTTATTAGCTTTATTTTGCATCTGTAGGGACATGTGGGGGTTTTACAGACTGTTCTCTTTGAATAATTGACACACATCTGGCCTCTATGGAGCTCTGCTGTGTTTTGAAAAACTTGAAAACCTCTTTTAAATCTGACAATTGACATCCAGCCTAAACCCACCTTTGTAGCTGTGTTTGAAGTCCTTACACAGATAATATTTATGATTTCTCACCCTGTGTAGTGTGAACATTTCAAAGAGGAACATCCACAAGTCACTGCCTGTACGAAAAACCCAGCTCATGTTTTTATCTATTCATTTCAGTCTGACCAGAGCCAGTCAGTAGGTGATGTTTAAAGTAAAAGTCACCCACAGGAAAAGAGAAAAAACATATCACTCAGTGTATAATTAAGAAAAATAGAATATAAACAAAAATTAAAATTATGCACGTCATTTATTTTCATTTTTCATTCAACATCGCAATGCAAAAAGGACCACTGCAAAGCAGAGTTGTATTGAATGTAGGATTACTTACTATAAGCTAATACACATGACCTTTAATTAATAACATGGGTATTACAATAAATATTACAATATAAATGCCTTCATTTGGAGTATTAACAGTCCTTTGTTACACATTTACAATCTCATTTTGCCGATCGTGAATCAAATGGAATAGAGACAGTTAGCGAATGACTGCACAGTCTAGTCTGATGATCGATCTGTTAAGAATCAAAATGAATTCCAAATCATCTGCATGTTTTTGATGACTACGCCGACGAGAGCCCTAATGATCTCCAACACAGACCAAAAGTATTTTAAAAATCGTTTTATATCAGAATCTTCCTCAACAGCAGATCCACGTGTCACTTCAGGCCTTCGTGGCTTCGACCAACTCGAAAATATTAGAAATGATCTCATACTCGTGTAGCAGTAAACCTTGAAACTGTACATGTCATATTCTTTGGAGTCTCCATTCACCAGTTTGCATATTTAGTCTAGTTCACATATCACAAGTGATCCATCTTGAGCTTCAAACATATCATCCATCCAACCGATTGCCAAATAATCTCCATAATAAATACATGTAAATGTTTGGCACATTATCTCCTATGAACAAAGAAAATGACTTCTAACTGGATGTGTCCCTCTGTCCTCACACGAATAATCAAATGGCACGAATCCGTATCTCACCACTGGAAAGTGTCTCTGCAGGATTTAACCGGCGCGAGCGGCCGTGTTGTCATGTTTACACCCAGGAGTCCAGCGGTGGAGGCTTGTTATCCATGAGGCCCACCGCAGGTCTGCCAGCTCTGATGAAGTGTTTCCTTTCACTTGTGGCCTATAGGTCGAGAAATACGCACACGGCCAGTGTTAGTCGATTGGCGTGAAAAACCCTGACAGTTACAAACACAAGTCACAAGAATAACTTTAAAAATAAAATCCCTCAAAGCATAGTTGACATCTGCATTTCCTCCATACTAGGCCTAGGTTATAAAGTCAGTAATGAGTAAATGAGACTATATACAAATTGATTGAGTATGTATGTGCTGCTGTCATGATGTCTTTGAGGTTTTCATTCAGTGCTTTCAAAAGGCAGATTACTGTACCTGCAGAGCATCTCTTTCCACAACAGCTCCTTTCCCATCTCCAACTCTGTCGTTTGGCTCCAAACTGGAATATACATCTGCAAGAAAAGAAATACAAAGAAATATTGTCAAAGTAGCAGGAGACAACACGGCAAAGATTAGAAAAATGTAGATGAAGTGAACGGTCACCTGTAACGAGGAAGCTTTGGAAAGTCTGAGTTCTGTCACTTTAGAATAAAAATTATACACTCATGAAAGAAGATTTATCAATGAACCTCAGGATTCTGTCCCCTAAATCAACATTATATATTATTATAGCATATCAGTTCATTAGAAGTCAGTTAAATGCAAGTTAAGGATTAACGATTTAGCCTAAATGTAACTTAGCTAAAGTTAAGTGTCGAAATTTCAAGGTCCCTGTATTTATGCATGAATTAAATCAATTTGATGAGTCACCGAGCTGTATATTGTATATTAATGCAGCTACATGATTAAACTTTCTCAAATTAAATTTTTTTATATATATTTTATTTCAAGAAAGTGGCTCCGATGCTACATTAGCTCTGTCTCTTTTTAATTAATGTTACATGAACCATAATTATTAAAATAAATTGTTTGAAACTCAAAGTATTTCGTCAACAAATGTCTATCTGTGTATCTGCGTCTTTGTTTCTTCAACTAACAGACCAATGCGCTCATGTCAATTAGCTTTTACACCGTCTATGCTGCTACCGCTCCTGTCTCTCTTCATGAAAATTCTAACGTCAAGTAAATGTCAGGCTTTGAAAACTGAGGGCGACTTTTGAGAACTTAATAAGGTTTGATATAGACCCACTTGTTTTAAATGTTAATACTGCAGATCCAACCAGCTGAGCACCTATTGCCCTTTAAAGAAATGCAAGGGCTCATCTATTCATTTCAGGCCGAGAGACCAGAAAGAGAAACAGGCAAATACAATGAAATAAGTCAATGAAAGTAGCGTATAAAAATCTGTTTTATTAGGAAGCTAGAGGTCGCTCTCGATGTGGGAAAGTGCCCTTTTGGAATAATGCTCAAATGAAATGTGACTGGTGATGCGTGAGCCTGCTCTGCCTCTGGGAGAAGCTGCTCAGGCTAATAAGCCAAGTCTGTGCACTGATAACCTCAGCAGCACATCATTGGTTCAGGGCTATTTTCCAGAAGAATATAGTGGGAGCCTGAACATTTTTCTTTGTCCCTGACACGACAAGACCCACAGTATGTTTAAAAAACGCTTTCTGTTCCCTGAGCTAGAGGACACTTTCCTCATTCAGATGATGCTTTAATATCATATTGCTGAGGGAATTCATGCACTGATTTGCTGACCTTGGTTTTTGTCCATGAGAGGCAAAGTGATGTCATCGCCGCCTTGCTTTGCACTCTTGGACTTTTTAGTCGTTCCTGTGGTCGTTGGCTATCGAAAGACAAAATGAATTATGTTACAGGATGGCAGCAGAGAGACGGCATACGGATGTGGGCCACTTCAGGCGATGATGCCACACTTCTGGCCTGGATAAAATGGATGTGAGACTAAAGTGGCCCACTTGTAAAATAGCAAATATCCTAAAACAAACATACTTTTACATTTTTGGCAAACATAAGGTGCTATAGGTAAGGTGTCATTTAGATGTGAATCTAAATTGGCCCCTGTAGTAAATGGTTAATATGGCCCAAATAACACAAAATACATTTTTCCGACCTTGGCACCTTTGGTTGAAATGCGTTATTGCTATGGCTCACTTGTGGCCCAGATCTGGCAAACAGGAGCGGATCAACCGAGTGCCATCAGTCTATCCAGTATATGGGCCGGATGTCGGCCGTTTAAGATGTAGGATGTGGGCCAAATCTGGGCCAAAACAATTTTTCTATGTGTATTATGATTTCTTCTTGTTCTAATTTTATATAACATGACTTTACATTTGGAAACTGATTCCTTTTCATCCAAATCGCCTCAGTCAAAGCATTTATTTCACAGTAATCATCTTATTCTTTATCCTTGTTAGACAGCAACAAGCAACATTATTTCTCAACACATATTACCGGGTATAAAGTAGTTATGCACATGCCACATCCATGATGGTGGTTTACTCTTCAAAGTTTATGTCGTCCATTGTGCATGCTGAGTTTTAAATGAGCAGGAAATAGGAACAAATACCTTAAAGTGGCTCTTGTTCCAACCGGCCTTGATTAAAATGTTTCTCAGGTCCTTGTAGGCCCATATTGTCTGGAGCACGTGGGACGCTGCCTTGGTCTCCCGCGCTGATTGGCTGACGACAGATCACCAGACATTATGGTAAACAACAGAGGACAGCTCAGAGACAATACTGTCCTGATGATTAAAATCCGTTTTTGGTTGCCCTGGGATACTATGCTCATAATATCATGAGCTATCGCATCAAGGACATGTCAGAACAAATGCAGCAACTAATCCAATAATACCAAATGCACTCTGCTTTGTTTTTCTGCATTATTTTTACAAAAGGATAACGTTTGAGAGTTTCAATTTGGGGTTTTGGATGTTCTATTATTATTCTATAAAGAGATTACTTACCTGGACTTGTTGATGGCCACCAGCTTCTGCACAGCATGACCCTGTATGAGCGCTCTGGCGTTCTCTGGGCTATCTGTGATGATCTCATGGATAGTATTCAGGATAGAGACCACCGTATCTCCCTCCAGGTTCTTCGCCGGGTGCTGCTGCCCACAAGGAAGATTGCCGACAAGGTCCCTCAGAGCGTAGTTCCCTGCAATGACAGGCGGCGTGGCCAACTTAGTGTGAGTGTGCAGGTGTCACAGAGCCCGGGGTATGCTGGTGAGAGTTACAAGCCTGAACCTATGAGGTCTTTATTCCTCCTGTCCATGGCCAGGTTGCGGAGAGCAATGGCCACAGCTCGCACCACTTTGTCCACATCGGAGCGCAGCAGCTCCACCAGGATGGGCAGCCCTTTCTCTTTTCGCACCGTGGCCCGGATGTAGCTGGACCACTGCAGACACAACGGATATAACAGCTGAGTGACGGCAACCCTTTGCTTCAGGGGCTCGGTTTGTCATCTTTCCACCTTTTTCAAAAGCACTCATATTATCACAAGCACCAACTAAATCATGAAAAGTTCAATTCTCTCAAGTGATCTGTTGCGTGTGATGTAATTCAGGGTCAAAATCTTAGTATTTTAAGGCTTTAATCTGAGCAGTGCCAGAGCATTGACGTTAAAATAAAGTGACACAGCGATGGAACCACCTGGAGTTCCTTGCGGGGAAAGAGATTTCTTTGATCATGTCGGATGGTGACAAAGTCAATCCAGAGAATCCAGTGAGATAAAGACCATCAAACCCATAAATACCTGATTTTCACGAAACTTGGTGGAAGGGTGCGTATACAGGGTATATATAGGGTATAGATCAGGTAAGAACCCTTTAGATTTTGGTGCAGTTGCGTTTGTATTCTGGTGCGGATCCCCAAAAAATCTAAAGAATTTAAATGTGGTTTCATAAGGGGACTCTTGGGCCTTGGCAGAGGTATGCTCTCTATTGAGAGCCATTCTAGTCTTTGTCTTATTTCACGCTTTAATATTGATACAGCTTCACAGACAAAGCCTGGATATGTTCAGTAGACAGTGTATAACATCAGGACAAAATGAGAGCAGCCATGGTAATCTTCTTTGGATATATAATGATTCTCAGCGGTAAGCGTTAGATTTTAAATCAAAAATCATGCAAGGTCTAAGCATCCAAGTAAAAGAATCCACTATGAATGGGTCAACCGAGTGTCGCTATTCCAACCACTCACAGCCCAATGTCCCGCAGCCAGGTTCTGCACTGCTCCTGCAGCCGCCTCCAGAGTGTTGTTGTTATGACTGCAGGTGAGAAGAGAGAGGTAGAGCCTCACCACCTCCGGCTGGTACAGCAGCTCCAACCCTTTAACAGCAAAGGCAGAGAAAGTCAGGAAGGACCGTGAAGCAGTGGCAGTTCAACCGCATCAGTGGGTTAAGGCGTTAGATGGTGTTTGTATACATGTTGTATACATGGGAAATATGTCAATGTTATTCCAGAATCTCTGTATCAGAACATAGGCAGGTTAGAAAGATAAGAATATTTAGATGTAGGGAGGAAATTCACTACTCTAGCAGCCTCCTGCAGAGTTTTTTTTATGTGTGCCAGCAGCTGGACGCCTGACAATTGGTATAAAGCTGACCCTGGATCGTAACATGCTTGTCATTCTGATTTGCATTCACTGGCTGCAGCGTGGGAGGCATCAGCGTAGCTCTGCTCTCTGTTCAGTCCTAAACTACTACTGAGGGATTGTTTTTCTGCACACAGAATGAATCCATGATTAAAATCAGCCACAAGGCTATACACAGAAAACGTAAAGATAGTTTAGCTGCACAAATCTCTGAGGTATGCACATACTGTAGCTCATGCAGAACCATAAATGCAAATTCCTGTTCCTACCAGAGTAAATGTTCCTCTTCTAGATGTTGCCAGATAAAAATGTCTTTCAGTTGGTGGGTCTTTTTTGTTTTAGTAATGAAACTCTCATCAAGTGGTGCAGGTGCTGATGTGTGGCTTTGAATTTAAATGAATTCCCTTTCAGGCCATGCCAGCATCATGCTTTCAGAACAAATAACAGCACAGAGAGCAGATGCAAATGCTTCATATTAGAATGATGATGACATATGATGAAAACTCTACATGATTTATTTACCCTCTAATCTACAGCCTCCTATAACATTACTATAAGTCGTACTGCAATCGATATTTTGTTAAATCTTTTCAGAAATCATATACCTTTCATTTGATCTGTACGTTTTGGTAAATCCAATGTACCGTACTTTCTGTCCATAAATCCATTTTTCCAACCTGTACATCACAGACACACACATGCACACAAACACAAACACAAACACAAACATCGGTTTTCATTGTACACTGATACACAATGACAGCAAATATCCAATCACCATAATACTGCCATGGAAATATTCAGGAGGAGCGTGCGGACTGACCTTGATTGAACCACTCCTCTGGTGAATAAGGTTTGAAAGGAAAAGAAGAGAGAGAACAGGGACTATAAGATTAGATTATGCAGGAGGAGGACAAAGCACAGAGCTCCTCGATGTGGTGTAGGACGCCGCTGACAAACAGGCACATCCTGCGTCACGTTTGACTCAGTGCGGCATTCGTCAATTTTGTGCAATTAGCTCTGGAAGGTTAGCATTGGTAAAAAAGCTATCAAACTGTAAATCACAATTAACTCCAACTTTATTGTTTCTCCATTAAGTCGTTCCCTTCCATCACAAACAGCTGCAGTCCATTAATTACTGTTGATCAGTTCTAATTGAAACTGCTTCTTACATAGGTTACGTATTTTCACGAGTTTTTCACGATCTAAAAACCGTCCTGTTTGTTGCATCAGTTGTAAAATAAAAAAAACGGGGGGAAAAACGATATCACATAACTGATGTAACCAAGTATAAGACAACTTTTTCCGTTTTTGGGTACTTGCACTCCTACTGAGTGAAATCTCTCGTCAGCTACTGCACAGGGTGATGAAATATTCAGGCTCTCATTGGCATACAAGGGGGCAAAGAATGTGAAGGCCCTGCTCGAAGGCAGTACACGCTCCAAGGAAGCTGTTCAAACAGAAAACGGTTGGTTTGAGGAGATACTAGAAGATTTTACAACTGTTAAGGGATAATCAGGGACTAAACACCTAAAAATGGGATTGTTATGTGAGGAGAGGAAGGAGGAAAAACAAAGAATAGACTTAGTTGGCATTCATGAACTGTAATGTGTTATGGCCGACTAACCTTTGGGCCTTTTCCCGCCAAAACAGTCAGGTTCGTTCTTCTTCTTCTGCTGCCCGACCGACCTCATCAGACTGGAGTGGGGCTCCTGGAATCGCTCGGCTCCCGGTATCTCTTTGTGAACGTGATAGGAGAGGTTTCGCAGAATGCAGACGCAGTTCTCCACCGACTAAAATGGCGAACAATGACAGAGGATTTCAATCAAATATACTGTACAGGTACTTATTCTTTAGATTTATTCTTTAGACGGAAATGAAAGAAGTCAAAAATTAAATTCTAAGGAAATGTCAAAGACTTTGGAGAACCGTCCGCCATCCAATGTGTACAGGCTATTAACCTAAATTTGAAGTATACTCACTACTATATTAATAAATGATAAAACTTAAGGAAAACACATTTTGGATTGAATATTTTTCTCAAATCTCAAAACATATGTCGGTGTGTTGACGCCAACAACCTTATTGTCAGTATCCTTGTTGAGAACAGCTGACTGCAGGGCGTGAAGGAGCGCGTCCACCAGCCCCTGACAATCCCTCAACCTCTGTCGAGCCTCCGCCCCATCTGAGCTGACATTCCTGCAGGAACAACTCAGTTCTATCACACCTCAGCTCCCAGGAACATTTGTCTTTCACTCTTTGACAGCAGCAGCAGAGATTACCTCAGACATCCAGAGGTGTTCTTGAAGACTGTGGTCCAATCAGCGCTGTGCATTTTGGAGGGATCGGCCGAGTCTCTCCTCCAGCCCGAGTGTGGGATGATGATTTCGTCGGTCAGAGTTTGAAGGCCTTGGTTGATGACCATCATCTTCAGTGGCTCGTGTGAGGAGAGGTTCCACAAAGTGCCTGCAGGGGAACAAAAATACTGAAGTTGTAGAAATAAAATTAAGGTTTGTTATGGCTCGAGAAACACTCAGGATTTTCACAGTACCTGTGACCAGCTCTTTGACCTCCATGCTGCTGGTCTTCCTCAGCAGTCTGACCAAAGCTGGTATGCCATCACAGCTCTTGATGGCCATTTTGTTATTGTGGTCTTTCCCAAAGGAAATGTTGCGCAAAGCCCCACAGGCCTTACGGTGGACTTCAGGTTTCGGGTGGTCCAGTAGTTCCACCAGGATCGGCACGCCGTTCAGCTGGCGGACGTCCTGCTTGATGCGATCGTTCTCATAACACAGGTGCTGCAAATAAGCGGCCGCGTTGGACTTGACCGGGTCCATCGGGTGGCTGAGCATGGAGATGACCTCGTGCAGGTTGGGGTCCCTCCAGCGCGGGTCTCTGCGGATGCTGTCCAGGCTGACCATGCTGCTGCGTTTGTGGGGGAACTGCAGGGTCTGTGCTCGGCACATGGCCTGGAAAAAGGGATTCAGGTTCCCCTCTAGCTGGGCCATGAAGGCGTCATCGTAGCCACCTCTGAGGGGACAGAAGAAGTCATGCATGCATTTATATATCGTGATCAGGACAAACATGCAAAATCATTATTCAATTTTGATAATTTGGATGATTTGGGATAATTTACGAAATTAGCTTACCTTCTTGCAGAGAATAAGAGGAGAGGGTTGATAACAATACTACTGAATGTGAAGCTATACCGTCAGTAGGTGATTATCCTAGCTTAGCATAAATACTGAAACCATGGGGAAACTAGCCTGGTTCTGTCCAAAGTTTCAGAGAAAGAAATAGGCCTTCCAACACCTGAAATGGACTTAATTAAAAAATCCAAGTTCAAAAATGTGAAAATGTATTTTGAAGGATGGTTATGAACGGGACTATTTCTTGACCATGTGCATTCACAATTTTTTTCTTGTTATCTGGCAAACTCATATCACAAATGTTATGAGATCTTTGGGCAGAGCCAGTTTAGCTTTTTCCTCCTGCATTAAATTTTAAGCTAAGCTTTGCAAACATCTCCTGGCTGCAGCCTTATATTCAACCGACGACTAAGAGAGCTATCGATCCTCTCGTCTATTCCTCAGATAGAAAGTGAGCATGCTCTCCCCAAAATGTCACCCTGTTCATTTCATTTTCCACAGGGTGAATTAAAGGGCCTAATAGAGCTTTGGTGAGTTTAACACCGGGCAACAGTGAGTTGTGTCTTTAGTAAACAGCTCTGTCACTTTATATGGGCTAAGGAAAAGCTTCTGGCAGGGAATAACAGGTAAAACCTCCTTATTTATTGACTTTGCAGCCGGCTGCCTGATTGATACCAGATGCTGCTTAACTGCTGTCCATCTGTCTATCTGTTGTCCGCGCTCACTCCCAGGAACAGGATAAAGGCAACTGTACTGCCTGTTCAACTGCTCAGGTTAATATGGGTTATTATCACAGCAAGTCATCTGCGATAAAAATTATACTGAGCGGCGACTGTGTTTGCTACTGCTACAGTTTTTTTCCCCCCAGGAAGTCTCAGTCGTGGCATCTGAATCTCTGACATCATCTACATTTGTAAACAAAATGGCTGCTCATAACATGGGACATGGAAAAACATCATAGACCAGACATGAAGATGGATGACGAGTCTCCACTTCCTCCCACTGTCAAGAAGTGAAGTGAAAATATCCCTGATATGAACACTGGGATTTTTGGGGCATTTGTAGCCAGAGTGATCAGAAGATTGAGCCACAGTAGCAAGTAGCATTCCACCAATCGTGAGTGAGTCTCAGCTGTCAATCATGATGTTTCACCCCATTTTTATCAAATTACTAATCAAAACCAAACTTACCAGAAAAATGAACACTCGAACACACATCAGTGTAATGACCTACTTACAATGACAGGAACCAGCGTGAAGAAAAATGTATTCAACGTGTATTTTCACTTTTTAGTTAGGTAGGGCAGTATTCACGACCTATACTGCAGCCAGCCACAAGAGGGAGATCGAAATGCTTTGACTTTAGGGCAAGTGCAATATCCAATTCACTTTTAATCTGCATTTTTATCCTGGGTCTTGCATGATATGTCTTTGTGTACTGTTTTGTTGTTGTTGTTGTTGGTAGTAATATGTACTGTTCTGCAGCTGCTGTAGCACTTTGGCCCAAAAACAAATTTCCCCTCTGGGACATTCAAAGTATATTTGATTTGATTTGACTTCAATTTTGGGGCGCCATCATGTCATCCATCTTTATTCACAGTCTGTGATTTAGATTGTTTTGCATTTTGGTTTGTCTTGATGCGCCTTTACATCCACAGCTTTAAAGACACCATGCATCATTACACCATGCATTCGAATCAGTCTCGGTAGCCTTGTTGAGAGGAAAACTCAAAGGACCATATTGACTGAGCATAGACTGAACATTAATAATGATCCCACGTCTGTTGTCTGACCACAAAAGTATAATAAGATCAAAGATTGACCCTAAATTAATGGACTCCATCCCAAACCCTCTACAGAGGAAAAGATTGGCACAATCATTATAGTGACTGCAAGATATATATTTTAAATGTGTTTATGGTGTAATTACTGAAATATTACAGATTTTCTGTCTGTAGAGACTCATCGGTTTTTGTCTCGACATCATTCGCACCATAAAAACCACAAGAGTCCTTGAAAGCCATTTACACACTTTCCCTCCGTGGGATCAATAAAGTTTGATCTAATGTACCTGGTTCTCGAGGGCTCTCTGAGGAGCTCCATGGTTGTAATTGGCCTGAACTGGTGGATCCCCCCCAGTGTCGGATAACTGGCGGTCGGGTGGTCGGTCTTCATGTCCAGGGGATTCTCTCCCCGCTCGCCGCCGCCCTCCTCCTCGGCCTGGCCACTGAGTGCAGCAGGGGCGTAGCTGTCCCGGAGGAAGGGGAGGGTGTAGTGGGCCCCAGGCTGGAAGTTCTTGGCCGGCCAGTAGCCGTGGAGGGTGGCGCGGGATAGGCTGCCGTACCCTGCGCACATGTCGCCCCCGATGCCTCTGTAAGCATCAGGCAGGGTGTACACTCGGCTCTGGCTGTCTGGATTCACCGACTGAGGCTCCCCGGGTGGCAGGACCGCCTGAGGCTGAGGAGGTGCTGTGGCGGCGCCGCCGGTCGTCGCGATTGGTGTAGCGGACTCAGTGGGTTCGGTGTTAGCTCCAGGAGTGGATGGCTCAGCTGGAGCGTTGTCTTTAACCACTGGGGTGGACGTGAGATCAGGTGATGTCTGGAAGTTCTCCAGTTGTGTGTCTGATGATTCTTGGCTCTCACTCAGGGCCTGTTCACCCTCTTGTTCCACAGCCTTGGACTCCTGCAAGGATAAATGCATCACAGCTAGATATCTCCACAACAGTCTAATCAAAATCCCTGTTAGTCAATGAAATCCCATTGGTTTGTGAGATCTACAGGTTCCCTCTGCCCCTTTACCACCAAATTGGTTTGTTCACAGTCGGAGCAGGAACTATTTGGTCTTAATTTAGCCAAACATGTTTCTGTTGCCTACAGTGTGTTTATTTCTCATTTAAAACCCTGCCGCACCATCCCAGCTCATTTTTCATACTGATGATCAATCATCATCATCGCAGTGCTTCTCTGGCCTTGTGGGCCACCAGTGAATAATGAATTCTTCTTTCCAGCCAAACAATAATGAATCCCCCTTGTTGAAAATGAGTTTAGATTGGACTCTGATGAAACAACTTGAGGTCCAGCCACTGTTTAGAAGCCGAGTAAATTGCCGGAAATTTAATCGCCTGGTTGAGTCTGTTGATTTTAACTCTTTCGCTGGAGAGTGAGAGCGAGGCTTCTCGTTGCTGTTTGTAGAAACCGAATGACATAGAGGTTAATCGCATTCAATTTCATGGTGTCGTTGTCGTGTCAAGTTTGAGAAGCACTGCTTTAATGGAATTTTCTAATAATATTGTAATTTGACTCTGAAAACTGAAATGAACATTGAGTCGCACACCTCAGTGTCCGTCTGGTGCGGGGTGTCGGTCTCCAAGGAGCTCTCATTGGTCGAGGTCACCACGGAGGCGATGGAGGTGGGCGTGTCCAGTTCGTCAGTGGCGGACGGGTTATCCAGAGTGGGCTCTTTAGCCTCCTGGGCCAGAGATAGAGGAGGAGGAGGACCCTCTGAGCTCTGCTCCAGACGACACACACAGAAATGGGTTGGACACGGATGCTGCATGCAATCAGTGTTAATGCATCATTTGTGGGTATTGTGAACATCACATCTGCATTACACACAAATAGAGAGAAGATTATGGGATGGACGAGAAATGTACACAGCCCATATTAAAAAGAAATTAAATGTGCTTTAAAACACGGTCAAGGACTTCCATAATTTTGTAATGTCCCAAAGAAAAAGTCACCGCCCTCAACTATGTCCCCAAAACGGCCCAAACAGACCCATCATTCTGGTTTCTGAGGTTCTCAGGCTTCTGAAATCTGACTTTCCTTTTTCATTCGATTTCAATTAAGTATTCTGTTTAGTATTTAGTCTGTTATCTTACTCCAACCCTCTGTTACAATTCCCATCTTGTCAATTGTTTTGTTTTAGTCTTGGAGGGAAAACAAGCTATTAAAGTGCGTGCGTGTGTGCGTGTGTGTGTGTGTGTGTGTGTGTGTGTGTGTGTGTGTGTGTGTGTGTGTGTGTGTGTGTGTGTGTGTGTGTGTGTGTGTGTGTGTGTGTGTGTGTGTGTGTGTGTGTGTGTGTGTGTGTATGTGTGTGTGTGTGTGTGTTTGTGTGTGTGTGTGTGTGTGTGTGTGTGTGTACTCTAAAGTTGCTTACTCACAGTCAAGGGATGTATTCAGAGCTCAAAAAAGGGGATAAGCTGCTTGATAAGCTTTGCCTCCATAGCTGCTGGTCAGGCAAATCATATTCTATTGTGTTGTGTATATGCAATCTTCCACTATTGTCGTCCCACTTGCCGGATCACACACCTCCCTGAGTCTGCAGCCGTGCACGCTCCCCTGTCTGGCCTCCGTGCACACTGGCGCTGACCATCGCCTCTTACAGTCTGTCACCTGAGGTTGGCTGTGCGTCACTCAGAAAACACTGAGTTAATCATCAGAGAGGCTGACCGACCCGCTCTAGCTCGAGGCCCCCGGAGAGAAGCCTCAGAGAGGAGACGTGGAACTGCGGTGAGATTCATTTTACAAATACACCGGTATCCTCTTTCGAAAATTAAAACTTCGACTTTTAAACAGGAAAAAGGTGTGAAATACGGGCACTTCAAACTGAAGTGATTCGGCCAGTAATTATTGTGTAGTCACTAGTCAGCAAAAACATACAGGGGAAATCATATAGGAGGATAGATGCCATTTAACACTTAATTTACTAATTGTGTTGTTTTTCTTGTGTCGTGTTTTATATCCTTGTGTACAGACGAGGTTATAGCTGCATAATGTATTATTTTGTTTATTTCTATCATGTAATACTTTCGAGTAAGTTGTTGTTATGAGAATAAGTTGAAATCTGCTAATTACATGTGCAATTTATTGGGAAATCCCTTAAATTTAAAGCCCTCAATGTTGCTACTTATCCTCTTTAAAATAAAAAAGGGTTTGCCCTTATCTTGCGTCATACTTCTTAAAACTTTGATAATAATTTCAGGGAGCAGATTTTCCTTTTCTTTGATATGTACAGAAACTGACAGACAACATCTTGCAGGGGTACTCGGCTACATGTTTTCTCCATTTCAGTTGAAGTGGCTCGCTTTAGCCTGCTCGAGAGCAAACAGTGTAGTGTCTGGTAATAATTTAACAGCCAGCAAGCAAAACAATGTTTTTCAGAAGTAGCTGCATCTGCATCGGACATCTCTCCACCGGCGGGGAAAAAATCGTTCGTAACTGTGTCACAATCTGTATCTGTATGATCAGATATCAGTGGTTTTTGTGGGGTGAAGATTTTAAAAATGACCCCCGGACAAAGTACAGCAGCTCTGTGACGGGACTCGATGTGAGCAGCCAGTCGTTCAAGGTTTTTGTTATGAGGCCTGATTCACCACCAGCGGCTCCTAAATCAATAATCCAGCTGCCGCTCTGATACAACATGTGGATATCTCTGTAATTTCCACTTGCTTATTTCAAACAGAACTTAAACTCTCTTTTCTCTTCAGCAGAGTGTGCTTCATTAACCAGAGTGGATTAATTATTCAGCATCTTGGTCGGAGAGAGAACCGGAGGCATTTTTGTTTTTTAACTGTAAACACATTTTATGCAGATTTTCTTCCAAAATTCACATTCATTCCGGTGTGTGTCTCCAAAAACACTCGTGATTTCAGTCAATATCGAATTATCTGACACACCTGTTTTAGTTTCGAAGGCCTGGTGGTCGCAGCGGGAGAATTTCGCTAAAATCTGGGACAAACAATGATGTAAACAACCCCATCAAAACATCAGAGTATAATTAAAAGCTTCTATTATGGAGGAGATCAATTCCGCTGCATCATTTATGAGCCATTTTACCACCTGAATTGCTTATCCACTCGAAAGTCATTTCACTATTCAGAACTGGGACATTATTGTACATGATCTCACAGGATATATATATATATATATATATACACTGGATGATGTACTGATAGGTGGATGACAAAAACAAATAAACTGTTAAAACCTCCTGGCTATCGTCAATCTGAGGCCACAACATTAAACCGAACAAGTTCCAGAGAATTCACCTCCACTGCATTGAATCAGGCTGCAGCGAGCCGCGGAGCTAATGTGCAGGGCGAGAGCTGGATTCGCTTTTCAGACACCCCACCAAACACAAGTGGCCCTCATATCCGAGCACAAAATGTGTCAGAGGGACGGGGAGATGAAAGGGTCACCCAGGGGAAATTGGCAGCGAGGAGATAATCTCAGTTTGAACAACTCCGGGGGAGGTTGATTGGATATTGTTAGGCGGCACTAACTGAACGCCTGGCCCGGAGACAGACAGGGTACCACTGTCCTCCACAGACGGCTTGATTAAGGATTTGGAGGACGGTAATAGGCTGGACAGGGGCCCGCACGCTGTCCCCTGTCTGATTCGAGCTCCAGGGAAGGCCAGGCCACTCTGAGTCAAAGCTCATTTAAATAACTCACTGCACCATCACTAACTAAGTGTGCCCACAGAGCCAAATAGGTCAAGACGATGACGCTCAATCTGACTTAGCTGTAAAGACGTGGAGGTATGGTATATGGTGCAGCGATGCAGGAGACAGAATGACATGACGAGCATCTTGTGCCTGTCAACTCTCAGTATTGAGGCCAGCAGAAGCCAAGGTATTATTTCGGGAGACAACCGAGTCTGATCTAATGCTGAGTGAGGTCAGGTTTGTTGGTGACCAGCTCAAGGGCATGACAGACACAAGCCACAAATTCAACTTGTCACAAATCCATGCCAAAGAGACACAAAGATGGTGAAGTGAGTGTGTGCGGGGATCAAACTTGAGTGTGTATTAGTTTGCAGTTTGTGGGGCTGAAAGAGTGGCGCGTCCACAGGATAATAAAACATGACATCAGCCCACTGATGTCAGAAGACATTAGTCACAACTTTGTCACAACTCATCTGCCCTGCACTATCTGTTGAATCCGAGATGCTCGTGCTGGTCACTGTTAATTTACAGAATGTGTTGCTGTACGTTGCGAATGGAAAAGCCACTGAAATGACATAGATTTTTATTTGAGGCTTGTTTCCTGCAGAAACACCATTGTCTGCCATGCAATACGTCCTGTTCACCCTTATTCTAACCAGGCTGATCTATTTAGGGTAAATACTCGTTCAAGATGACGGCACAGAGGAGAAGAAGGGAGGATACTCAGTCTCAAAGTTTCCATTTGGAGCCTCCTCTTACTCCTGATAATGCTCTGATCCTCAAATAGTTAAATACTGCATGGTCAGATTTAATGTGTCTCTGATACATCATGGCAATACACTTACCAGAGTGTGTGCACCATTTTCCCCCTGGAGGGACAACCTCTCCTCATAATGCAATCAAAGATTATCCCCCTTTATAAGCTTGCCTATGCATTTTGCACACACGCACTGCCATGTGCATGCACGCACACACACACGCACACACACACACACACACACACAGACACACACACACTTGATGAAGATGTTAGCATCATGTCCCCCATGCACACAAGGAGACTGCACCGAACAGCAGTGAGAGGGAAGGAGGTGAAGCGACTGATGCCTCCTTCATTCATCATGACAGAGGCAGAATGCATAAAGCGGTGGTGGGCTTCAGTTCTCCGCAGGAAGAAAAAAAAAACTGATAGGCAAAAGCAAAAAAAAAAAAAGAAAAGAGGGAGGGTACAGAGCAAATAGAGCCATTCCACCACACACTTACCTCTTTCACTTCAGCAGGCATTGCCAAATATTTTCTGCTTCCCCACAAATGATGAACAAGATGCGTCCCCCGGTGAGACGTCTGTCCCCCTGCCTCGGCTGAATTCTTGCCTGGACTCTTCCTCTGAGCATTTGAGGCAGTTCAAACATGAGCAGCCATCCTTTCCTCCCAGCTCTCACCAACACATGTCCGCTATCCCTCCCTCTCCCTCTCTCTTTCTCTCTCTCCCTCCCTCACTCTCCTCCCCTCTCTCTCTCTCTCTCTCTCTCTCTCTCTCTCTCTCTCTCTCTCTCTCTCCTCTCCTCTCTGCTTCTATTTCTCTTTCTCTCACAAAGACCCTATGCACACGTTTGCTCAACACAGACGTTCTCACAAACACGTCCACAAACACACTCATGCATCCATACAAACACTGGGCAGGGGCTCCCTGTCATCACTGCACTCCTCCTCTGCACTGATGTGTGCTGCAGTTTAATGCGTGCGCTATTACCAAGATGCTGAATCAACTGTGTGATGCTGAGCCTGTGAATGGCTTAGGTAAGTGCAGAGCCCTGCAATCCCTGCGCTCTGTACCCATATTTTCTGGCAGGCAGGCAGGCAGGCAAGCAGGGTGCACACATGCACACACACACACACACACACACACACACACACATGCACCATTCCCTGTGGGCTCACAAGCAGATGCAGCTGGAGTACAGAGCAGCCCACTCTACTTCAGTCCTGTGTCACCCATGTGCAGCATAATAAGGGGTGAGGGATGGGGAAGGTGCATAAACACTCTCTGCAGCAGCAGCAGCAGCAGCAGGCAGAGCAGCAAACACACACGCCATGCTGGAACCAACACTCTGCAAACTGTACCAAACCAATCAAACAGCTTCTCCACCACCCATCACCGACTGCACCCAGGTCTTCTCCACACGACACCTGTGCGTTGTCATTGGTTAGAGGTGCAAAAAATACAAAGGGGCTGAAAATATCCTGCAAGCAGGTCAGGTGAGTGCTCCTCCTGTTTTTATAGATGTCATCACCGGGACATTTTGAGTAACTTCACCGTTAATATACTTCCTGGTGTTGGACTTGCGTAGAACTGGTGAAGTATTTGGGACAGACATTACATTTAACTGGGACAAACTCCTTTTGGGGCTTGTACGCTCAACATCTACAGGCGTTAAACAAAACACTTAACACTGGAATACTGGGCATGGCTGAAGAGGAAACTGTCAGACACAGACATTAAGCCAGACGTCCAAGCTATAGAGCAGTGGATCTCGAACTCTGGTCCTTCAAGGACCCTTAACTGACACAAACTAGACCCCCATTATGAAAAGAGTTTTGCTTTTAGATGTTTTTTTTACAGGAGGTGTATGAAATTCAGGATGAAAACAGTGATACATTCTGTCAGTGTGTTACTTATGGAGGAAATTATAGTATAAATAAATGATTCCCCTTTTACCGGAGACCCCTCTGGTACCTCTCAAGGACCCTTGGGTGTCCACGAACCCCTGCTATGAATCACCTTTTCTATGAAACTTCAGCAATTCAAACTTTGGACAGAATGGAAAAAATGTTATTTCCCTAAAACGTTCTTCTTTTGTTTAATTTTGTTTATTTATTTAAATCTAGGGTGAAAACCAGGCGGGGGGCAGAATGTCTGCCATCGGGGCCCCGAGGCTCAGGAATGAATTGCCTGAGGAAATAAGTTTGTCTGAGACAGTGTCTTCTGTTAAGTATCAGCTAAAACATACTTTTGTTGGGAGACATATTCATGAATGTGCTTCCATTACCATTATTATTATTAACTTCCTTCTCTATTTTAACTGTTTTCCCCTTCTGCATGCCGAAGTGCCCTTGGGCAAGATACTGAACCCCAAATGGTCCTCATAGAAAAAAGTGCTGCACATAGATGCACTGTATGAATGTGTGTGTGAATGGCAAAACTGTACTGTAAAGCACTTTGAGTGATTAGACTAGAGAAGCTCTATATAAATACAGACCATTTACCACTTAACATTTCTCTTTGGATAAAGCTATTATTATTAGTAGTAGTAGTAGTAGTAGTAGTAGTAGTAATTGTTGTAGTACTAGTAGTGGTAGTAGTAGAATTAGTAGTAGCACTAGTATTGTTTAATTCTTTTTATTATTTTCTTATGCTTTTTAGTCACAAATGGAAAAACACCCTGTGTTCATATTTTTATTTGTGGATATTTTATAGTTCCATTGTTAAAAAAACAAACAAATAATGCTACTGTGGTTATGTGATTCCAAATATAGGATCAAAATATATATGAATAACTCATAGACGTCTTGGCTCATTCGATTACATCATCTAATATCGGTTGAGGCGTAAGTCAGATAATCGCAGTCGATCTGAGACAAAATCCACAGATCATCATGAAGTCCGGCTTCTTACTTACTTTCTATGTTTAAATAAAGAATCATACATTAAAACATTTTCCTCTGGGCACAGAAACAATAATAATCCATGTGAAAATAAAACCTCCTGCGATCATCCACACAGCAGGGCGCTCGATCAGCTGTCTGTCTTATTGATTTCGGGACAGCTCTTAATATCATTGATCCTGAGACATTTAGAAATCTTTATTGGCCTCTGTGGTATTTCTTTCATATTAGTTTGTCTCCAGCTTGTTAGTGCTGTGCAGTTTGTCATCTTTAACGTTACACATCGACATTTTTTGTGAGGTTTGGTTCATTAAACTCTTTCTCATTTGATGGAATCCCGTGTTGGCATCAATATAACTCAGAATACCTCCTTCAATACAGGTGAAGTAACAGAGAACCTTGAATCCTGTGTCCTAGACATCAAACGATCTATTTCATCAGGAAATCAGTTTAAAAAGTAAGAAGCTGTTGGAGCTCCCTCGCAGTGGAGTTAACATTTGAGACATCTCTTTTAATTAAAAAGGAAAAAAAAAAAACCTTTGATGCTTCCATTGTGAAATCAAAGTGAATCAGCGTGTTTTCACATTAGAGAGATTTCCTGACACGCGGAAACTGATCCATTTGTTCCAGAGGAGATTTCTGCTGCTCACTGCTCCCCCACTGCTCCAGCGCCTCACTCCAAAAAATACTGGCTCCATCAAATGGAGAACACCTGCATCAAGTGCCATAATGGTTTTGGGTCAGTGAGAGAGAAAAAGGTACTTTACACAGTTTCATATTCTGATCGAGGGTGGGGTTTTTTTTGCAGATAAACCTAATTTAGATGACAGAATATACTTTACTTCAGAGGTAAAAGGGAAAAGGTGATAAAATCTATCTAAGGTCGACATCACAAATACGAATATCGATAAAAAAGAGAGGCCTTCAACATTTCTGGTCTTTTCATATTTTTACCCTCAACACAAGCAGTAAAATACTGTATCTCTAGTCGGAATAAAAACATTATCATCACCAAATAAATGTGATTTATCCACACAGATTTTTCACCAAAAAACATGAAAATTGATTCTTCCGAAACCTGCTCAGGAGTCAGTGTGAGTTCAGGAGATCACACCTCAGTGCAAGAGCTGAAAATGTTACAGGTGATTAATGAGACCTTTCTATACTGAAAAACGAATTATACCGGATTTATTGGCATGTTCCAAGGATACAATTTACTGAAATTACTCTGAGTTTATTACACTTGATATTATAAAATGTCAGCTGTATAGATCCGTGCGCCACAATTACTATTTCATTCATTATGAGCCTCCTTCCGACTTTCGGAGCTGCCAAACATGACCTGACGTCACCTCACACTCCCTGTGTCTGCAGCACATTGTGCACACAAACAGAATAATCACATCATGTGTTGTCGTTGCTGCACCGCTATGGCTTTGTTGTAGTTTTGTCGGTGTAGAGTCAGAGAACTTGTGTTCAGGGGACTGATGTTTATGATCCAAATAACAATGTGGATCTGTTCCTGTTGCTTTCATGGTGATTGCCGGTTGATTTATAATCCTACCATTCTCATATAGTCTGATACTTTCCATATCGCTGCTTGTCCATCCCTTCGAATCAAGTGCACTTCTTCCATGAATAATAAATGAGCCTCAGACGACTGAAATATGTTTGTTTACATCCAAATTACTCCCTGTCTTACTTCTATTGGTCCATAGCTCAGGGTGCAGTCATTTATTTGTCCGTCTCTTTCTTTTTTTTTCTTTGCAAATCAAAGCATTTTAAATCATTTCACACCAGAATCTCACACGTATGTTCCACAACATGCAGATCAGCTGAATGGACAAACAGCCAGATGCTCGTCAAACTGCTCAGTGGCCACTTCAGGTCTGTGGATGGAGGAGGAGAACTGCACTTGTACCGGGAAAGAAAATGAATCACCATATAGGGAAGAAAAAAATAAATATTTCCCAACAATATTTTCACTCCTGTCTCTACAGGGTCTTAAACCATGAACCGGAACACGTCTCACTCCATAACAAACAACCTGAAGGACTTTTAGGATTTTGATTAAGGATGCAGGCACAAAATATTAATCACTGGGCCCATAAGTTAAGCTGGAGAGAGAGAGGCATGATTTTTTTTCTCCATGTTGTTTTTAAAGAACCTCATGCAACCTTCTGCAACCTTGGAGGTGCCGTCTCTCCCTCCTTCCCCTCTTTCACTCGCTGTAATGTTCAAAAATAACTCCGCTGACGTTCTTCCAGTACGTTATTGCCTTTGTTTGTCTCCATGTGCCCGAATGCACAAATATTCATGATGAAGAAAATGGAAGATTTGAAGGTTTGTCACACAGCAGATGTACTTTTGTTTTGCTCGGAGGCAACGTGACCTGTAAATCAGACATGACAGAGACGCTTTCCATCTCTAATTAGAGCACGAATGTCGGTAAGAGTCCAGAAGCTTGAACATTTCGGCACAAACAAGCCACCCTTTGTGATTTATTCCCTGTTCCTCTCGTCTGACCTCAAACCATTCACGCACACGCACGCACGCACGCACGCACGCACACACACACACACAGTTTTACTTGTGTAAATAGCAAGAATAATTCCTGCTCTGCCGAGAGTATGATGAATATGATTGTGCAACACAGGCACTCATTTCTGCATGCACACACTTCAGCTGTATTTCAAAAAAAAGAAGAAAAAAACGGGTTTGTTTTGTTGCTGCTGTACAGATGATGAAGCTCTTTGTCATCACCACAGTAACTGGACAGTAAATTGCCTCTGCCATGTGACAGAGATGAATGTCATTATTGCTGCCCATTATCTACACACACCGGGGTTGAGCTGGGGCTGCACGGTGCGGTGTAACACACAGGATCTGTTGGCAGACCCACAAAGCCACACAGACACATCCCATTACAGTGTGTGTGCTGGCTGTATTATTTGATGGGAAATGCCAACACAGTCTTTGGTGATCAGCAGGAAACATTTCTCCTCACAACTTTCTCCTGTGGCCACACAGAGCCACAGTCAGTGCAGATTTCTGTCCCAATTAAAACCCCCCACACTGCCCACCTCTCTGCTCTGGCAAGTGCAGCGGAGGCTAATTCAATTTAACGCATTGACAAAACATCTATGAAGAGTTTTACCGGGGGGGGGGGATGGGAATCTGGTGCCTGCAGGGTTTTGGATGCTGCTTGTGTTACAGGTGGAAGCGGCCGCGCACAGAAACACTGGAAATGCCAGAGAAGGTCAACGAACCGGCCTCGGAGCAGAAAGGTCACCTCTCATTTTCACATCCCAACATTTAAACACATTTTAGTTAAGTGCATGGGAGTTGTTTTATTTGCATTCGGTGAACCTGAGAGTTTGCACTCAGGTTATTAAACGACAGTCGACAGTGGCTGCTGCAGCCGCTCGGCGAGCTGCAGGAACAGCGGTCAGGCCGGATCACCCGTGTAGGAAGCAGCCACAACACTGCAAACACATCCCCACACCGTGATGTGATAGATAATGTTAATATTATAAAATATAACCCCCCCTCTGAGGCAGAAACAAGCCGGGGCGGCTATTAATCCAACTCGTCTTTGTCAAGTGTCACTGCAGCAAGTGCTTAATCACGCCAACAGAGGAGAGAGAGAGAGCCCAGAGAGGAAATGAAATGCATCAGTGGCGCTGCAGCTGAAAATGACAATCAGCCAGTTCAGCGATGCCTCCGATGATCAAGCATATCAATGAGGGGAGAGAAAGAGGCCGGGGCAGAGAGAGAGAGAGAGAGAGGGAGAGAGGGAGAGAGAGAGAGAGAGAGAGAGAGAGAGAGAGAGAGAGAGAGACCCCTGCTGAAGGGAGAGCAGAGCAGCAACTAATGTAGGTCAGAAGTATCACAAACGATTTGGGTGACTTGGAGATTTATTAGAATAAAATCAGCTCATGTCGAGAGGTTAACGTGAATCCATATTCCTCACATTAAGACTCACAGGCTTCTGGATGAACCTCGGTACAATGCTACTGAGCCGGTGAACAGAAATGACTGTTTATTAACTTTTTTATTAGGGTTCATTTGCGAAGTCACATCTAAACTAAAGAGGATCGGAACATCGCTGTCATTGATTCATTATGAGTGAACACACAGAAAGGGATTTTGGGTCAAGGTTAGTTTTGGATGATTTGGGCTTCTGTGTAATGTCATAAGTGGAATTAAAGGGTCACGTCACACAAATCTCAAACAATATTATTACTCATTTTACCCTCAGTGCTGTCATGCTGATAGTTTTGGTTTTCTCCTTCGTTTGTTTAGGGCTGTCTTAATACAATTATTTTTCCCACTGAAAGAAATAAAGGATATAATCCAGAATCAAGTTTTTTTAAGTGGGTATTTTAATATGAAATTCCCTTTGTGTTTCTCAACCTGTATCAAAGAAAAGAAACTTTGTCTATGGACGCACAATTTAGTTATTTTTTGGGACAAAATATTACTTTAAACTTAGACGATTACGGTACGATTTATCTCTTCAGCTAATATTTAATGTTCACAAGGCAAATTAATCGGTCATGTCATCAAACTTGCAGCTTGGAGGACAGATGTCTCCTCCGAGACGTATTTGTCATGAGGACACATTGTTAAAACAACATTATGTTCAGTGGGGGGGACATCTCAGACACCAGGATATATGCACAGAATACTTTGGATATAACTCAACAACCTGCAATCCCTCTTTGCACAGCAGCCTTGTCACTACCATCATTACCATTTTACCCCCAGTTAGAAAAACTAGGATGGAGGAGAAGGAGGCTGGGGGGGTGGAAAAGAGAAAGAAAACAACAGAGAGGGATAGAGTAATGGAATATAAATCATCAGATGATCCTAATGCATGTCCTGCAATAAGAAAAGTCAACAAAACAACACTGAGATTACCTCGTTCTTCCACATTACACCCCCTCTGCTCTCTGGGATCACCTATACTCTTCCAATAAAGCCACGTTCACTATACAGTTGTTCTTATTCACATCTTTTTTTCAGTTTTTGTTCTCAGACAGAACAGATGTGAGATAGCCACCGACTCAAGCCGCTGCACCGCTGAGATAGAATCATTACTCTGTGATCGGCAACATCGTCGGAAAAAAACCCAACAAACAGCATTACAGATTCTTTTACCCGCGGAAAACAGCCGGGCCACAGTTTGAAGATTTATTCATTCTGGAGGAAAATGTGAACAAATGGAGAGGCTGAAACCGAGAGATGTTTTTAAAATTCAATAGTGTCCAGATTTGGGGTGAAAATGGCTGTGGAGGGGAAGGTGAAGTTACTTAATGTTGACATGATATTGAGAGATTAGACTTTACATCCTTTACACTAGAAGGGCAGTATGGGTATTTGCAGGGACCAAAAGAGTTGGGGGCTTGTGAGTTTGAGGGTAAGTGTGAATCTATCATTTACTAAATAGGATTGTTTTAAATTCAAGTTGAAATGGATCAGATGCCTCTCACTAGATTTTTTATGGGTTTTTGTTTGAGTTTGGCCATGTGTATAAACTGAAGCAGTGATGACAACTAGCATTGGCTATTATTGTTGTGGTTTGTGGTTATTGGTCATTGCTACATCAATTTCTCTGTAAAAATTGATTAAAAGTCAAATGAAAAAATTTAATCTGAGGTCCCTATTAAATTTCAAAGGCCTCGTCTCCCTCCTCTGAATCACCGTCTTCTTCACTGTCGTCTTCAGTGAAAAGATAATAATATAATCTGTGACACTTTAGACAAGAACAACAGCTCAGATGACTCCTGAACAAAGCATTTAGCACCGAGAAGCTTCTTGTGTTCATGCTCCAGATCGTATTTCTGTTGTCAGGTCTCTGGACTATAAGCTGGAGTGAGTGAGGGGTTCTTACGTCCCGTCGCTGTATTTACCGGGCTGGTGGGAGATCCATCAGATTTTCAGCTGCGTTGTAAATTTCCGCCAAACACCTTAAATCAGTCTGGGTTTTTAACGCTGTCGTCAAAGCTGCACTTCCACCTTTTATAAGGTCAAATGCAATGATAACAACACACATGAAAAGTTCTGCACCTCAGATACTTTTCATTGATGGTAACATCCAAACAAAAGCATGAAGTGGTTCATCAAGGTTCAGACTAATGAAAGTTTCTGTTGTTAGAAATATTTCTGAATGATTTATGTCCCAAGAATCCCAGCAATCCCAGCTGACATGAGGCAAGAGGCGGGGTACTGGTCACCAGTGTATCACAGGGACAAACAACCATTCACTCTCACATCCACACCTATGGTCAATTTAGAGGCTCCAATCAACCTAACCCCAATCTGCATGTTTTCGGACTGTAGGAGGAAAAAGGAAAAAGCTCCCGGGTGAACCAGGATTCGAACACGCAACAACTGCATCACTGTGCTGCCCCAATCATATCAGACAGTCCAGATTTTTTCTTGTTGTTATACCAATAACATACCAAACAGGTATTATAAGCAATATTATGCACCAACCACCAAGTGTATCCTTGTTGCTGGGCTTAGTTCTGCACTATCATTATTATTAAACGTTATTTCAAACGTGGAATACATGAAGTGTTTGTAAAAATACAACATTTCAGATATAGAACCCACTTCAGAGCCTCCTCTGGTCTTTTCCATCACTTGTGTCCCTTGACATTGATGTCAAGGCCTCACAAGTATCACATCACCTTCTCACACTGCTCACTAGAGGGTGCCACACACAAATCCAACACAGACTCTGACACTGCAGAGAGGGTAAATCATTTCCCCCGCAAGGCTGCATTTCACTAAACTCTCCATCACAGCCATAGCCATCATTTCATTTTCCCCAGCTGCCATCACTGCTCTGCAAATGTGTGCATTCATTGCATGCGGCGCGTTTTAAAGGGGAAATGGATGAAGGGATGTTAAAACACATTCTGTCTCTATCACCATAAAGCATCTGTTTATGAGAGTCGTGAGCGGAGAAAACATTTAGTGCACGTGTGATGTCTTCTGCAGCTTGGATCAGCAGGTGCTTTCAATGTGTTTAGGCTTGTTTACAGTTTATATGTCATTTACATCTCAGAGGGTTGTGAGTGGATGCCTTCATTGACGGCCATTTACACCAGAAAACTAGAAGGGCACTCATCTTCAGTGCTCTCACCCGACGAGGCCCAGCAGTCCCCTCATGAAACCACATTCTAATTCAGTAGATCTGGATTTTGATTTGGATCTGCACCTGCTGCCTGATTATTTAAATTAAGATTGATGAATTATTCTGTGAGAAATCTATGAAAAACACCCGATCTCGCATTGTTAAATCATAAATTATAATCCCTTCTTCCCTGACCGATCTTTCCACCAAGTTTCCTGAGAGTCCGTCCAGTAGTTTTTGCGTGATCTTGCTAAATAATTGACAGACACAGAAACGCACAGAGGAAAACACAGAATAAAAACAGGTATGAAAATTACAAAATAGGTTTATTCATATAAACAACTACAAAAGTCTAATAAATAAGGTTTTTTGGGGGGGAGGAGACAAATTAGATAAAGTGGTATTATATTATTTCACAAAAGCAATATCAAAACACATACAAACAGATGAGGTTCATCTGTATTCTTCACACAGCTCTTCTGCTGCGGCCAAGTTTATAGAGCTCGCTCTGTTTGTAAGAGGAGGCACAACTATCCTGAGATTCACCATGTTTCACATTTGGTCAAACTTACAAGTCTAAGTTTATCCTTCACCGTGCACTTGCTTCTCACACGCCCTCCCACACAGGAACGTCTCACATGGCCTCGTATTTACAAAGTATCCTGGAGCTGTGAACACTGAGGCTGCATAGATGATTCATTCACGCGTTTCTTTTATTATTTCAGGGCTCCCAGGGTGACCGAGTCCTTCCCCTCCGAGGAGTATGTGAGCGAGGATCGTTTTGCGGTGGCATACGAGGCGTAGGAGGTGGCGGAGGAGGAGGGTAAACGGGGCAGGGTGGCTGTCGAGGAGGGGAGGCCTTGCGTCTGTCTGTCAGGGGGGCAGTAGGCCGGAGAGGACGACCTGCCTTTGCTCTGCAGGCTGCTGCTGCTGCTGCTCTGCAGAGGAGAGCTGGAGGTTTTCGGGCCTCGAGTCAGAGACGACGTGGAGGAGCTGGAGAGGGGCGAGGTCCTCATGCCGTAGCCAAGAATGCCCGTGCTCATCAGAAACTCCCTGGAGCCGTAGGCGGGAGGAGTCGGTCCCCGGGAGCCTGGAGGTCGGATGTTCTCCGGTGGTAGACTCCGCCTGCTGGGGATGTCATAGATCCCCATGTCCTGGCCGTAGAGCGCCTGAGATCTGGCTTGGAGGCGCAGCATCCTCTCCCTCTCATCCATCTCCCGCCTCTCGTGGATAGACGCCATGATGGTTTTTGAGAAGCTGTCGTAGCGCACAGCCGACTTCTGAGGTGTCAAGCCCTGTGGGCCGAGATCACGGAGGCTGTCTCGAAGACTGTGAGAGGTCAAATCTCGCATGGTCAGACCTGGAGGGGGGACGTCCCGAGACGCTACGCTTTGGGAGGCAAGGTCTCTTGGCATCAGCCCTTGAAAAGCAGGGGAGGGGTCTCTCTGTATGAAACCCTGGAAGGAGGGCGAGGCGTCCCGTGAGGCCAGACCCTGCAGAGAAGGTGAGGGGTCTCGAGGCTGAGGAGACTGTCTGCTGACGCCCATAAACACGGGGCTGTAGGCGTGAGGGGAGTGCCGCTGCACCACAGTCCCGTCTGCGCCCAGGGTCATGAAGTGAGCGTGGTAGCCGACTGGAGGGGCCCCTCTCTGAGCCAGGAACTGAGGGTCCGCAGGGCTGATGACGTTGTCATAGGAGAGGCTGCTGTTGCTGCTGCTGCTGTGGCCGGTCAGCAGGCTGGAGGAGGAGATGAGGCCCAGCGGAGGATTGGATCCCAAACCGTCAGGTAGATGGGATTTGCCACCGTGCCGGCCGCTGTGCTTGAGGGTGAGAGAGCGGGAGTTGAGCGTCAGAGAGCTGAGCTGCAGCGAGCTGGAGGCGGTGCTGGTGTGGACAGGCACGCCCCCCCTGTGGCTGCCTCTTGGGCTTTCTCTGGACGCAGAGCGGAGGTCAGGACTTCTGCTGTTCCCCTGCTGCTCTGATGTCTTCATCAACTAGACAACACAATAAGAGGCAGATAACATGTGTCAGATATGGATCAAAACCCAGGAAATGTTTATTAAGAATCCTACAACCGAACAAATTCATATCAGACTGAGAAGCACCTGCTCTGGTGGAATGGGAGATGATCCTCTGGATATGGCCTCAAGGACTGGCCGGAGCTGTGGAACAGTGGGAATGGATACAGGAATGATGGTTTTGGTGTGATGTCCCTTCTCTGCAAAAGAAGTCACATGGGGATTAATTATAGGCAAACAACACATTTCTTTTTCTAAATCCACAAATACAATCCAGCAATGACACAATACAGAAGAAATGTAAAAGATAATGCTGGCAGTAGTCAAAATGTTCTATTTGTCAACAAATACCACGAAATGACGACGACTTCTGCATCTAGTGACACTCTGCTCCAATCTCATTGGTTCTGACTGAATCCTAAAATATTACAAAATCAAATCTTCACTCATATAGTTTATATTGCAAAAACTCTATTTTAGTAACTTTTTAAAACAGCAGGGTTCAGTGGTTTTTAGTAAATATAATATTTAGTTCATAATAAATAATTCTTTCAGAAAACACATAAGTTTAGATGAACAAGTATTGGCTCCAAAGAGGCTGAGAAAAGATGTAGATCCATATTCACACAGACATAATCAAAACAAGAGTAAACACAGATGTAGGATCGATATCCTATTTTACTGTACTGATTATTACAACTCTTAACTTACTGTTAGGTGAAATTAGTGCATAATACTGAAATTTTGATATTATGTATATACATACATCGTACAGAGGGAAAAATTATCTTACAAATATGAACAATTATTGTAAATCTGGCAACGCTGTTTAAAGGGGACATAGCATGCAAATTCCACTTTGTTAGTGCTTCTACAGGTTAATGTGGGTATCTGGCATGTCTACCAACCCAAAAACTCTGGGGAAAAACACTCGCGTTTTGTTATAGTTCCTCTAAGTCAGAAACGTCATGCTTGAGCGCTTCGATTGCGCTTCCTGGGTATTGTGTCGTAACAAGGAACTGGAAGTCTCCCTATATGTTCTGTGGCTAAGGTATATAAAATATGTAATTTATATCGTTTAAAATCATGGGGGAGAGGGGAGGGGGAGCTGGCTCATTAGCATTTAAAGGAACAGGCACTCAAAACAGGTCACTCTGTGGAGGGCTGTTTTATACAGGGTAAAAGGGTGCTGTTTTATATGATCCTTGTGGTATTTTGACCAAAGTATGTTACAGACATTTCATTAAGACCCCAAGGAACCATATCAACTTGTGGTAAAATGGGCATGCTATGTCCCCTTTAATACAAAGACAAAGACAGACAAGACAAAGTCAACAGTTGTTTGTAGAATCAATTTGACGATAAGAAAAATACAGAATCAAACCAGACTCATATAAATGGGTATAATATGTAAATAATGCTGCTGTATTATGTCTGATTATCACAGGGCATATTTGTCGTTCTACTGTACCGTCCATGGCGGTTAAATGGCTCTTCAGCAGGCCGTGCTCTGGTTTCGGGGGCAGTGGTGGTGGACCTGATGCTTGGTGCTGAATGTCAGACAGCTCCACAGCTTCTGATGAGGTTTTCTGACGGGACACAAACAACAGAGGAATCAGGAGAGATCTCATTATATCCTGGTACGAATCGGTTTACATGACATCTGAGAAAATATAAATGATCAAGCCATACCTTATTTTGGAGACTGTGTATCCCATTGTCCCTGACTTTCACTGGCATCTGCCTGTTGACCCCCGGCCTCAGGAACGGAGGCTGAACATGTACGGCTGTTTTCATGCGAGGCCGGGCTGTGTACCTGGAGTCACGGGGCGGAAAGAGACGGCAAAGACTCAGACAATGTTCCTCATGGTTTCATATGACGCTGAAGATTATGTAGAATTAAAAAACATGTCCCTCACTTTGGAGAGATAGGACTGCAAACCAGATACTCCAGGTTGTTACAGCAACCTCGAGTGAAGGGATTTACTCCACCTTGAAACTTCCCAGTTACCTGCGGGATCGGTAAGAGGTAAAATGTACCTGTTAGTTATATTGAAAATGTATTTTAGAGATATTTTCTGACATATTAGAATGACTAAATACATCAGAATGAGTACAAAGTCCAAAATATTGACTTTATTGATATAATTTACAATCTTAATAGTAAAAAACTGACTTGTTCATTTGTGGTGCGTCCTCTGGACACCAGGTACAGGTGGAATCCGGTGAGACCCAGGACCGGGATCAGAAACAGCCCTGATATACTGATCACGACCAAACTGGAGATACAGATCAGGAAAACTGTTCTGTGTTATTTTACATTAACGTAAGGAAACACACACACACACACACACACACACACACACACACACACACACACACACACACACACACAGGCACACACTGTGAGTAAGGATACGTGACAGTGCAGTGCAGCTTCCATAACTCCTCCATGTGTTGCAGGACGTATATGAGGCCAAAGGTGAAGATACAGATCATGTGAACTGTCAGCGACAACAGAAACAGGAAGAAGTAGCGGTAGTTGCGCCTCCCGATGCAGTTGTTCACCCACGGACAGTGATGATCAAAATCCTGGGAGGGGATTGTGAGGGAGGAATAAAGAAAAATAAAACATAACTCACTCATAAATGACATATTTTTGCTACACAGATTCATCGCTGGCTCAGGAACTCTGCGGAATATCCTCTGCTCTCTTCTAAATACATTTTGTTTAACAGAGGTTGTCTGAGCTGATTTTCAAATTGCATTTCCACAGCGACTACAAAGGATCGGAGAGAAGGATTAACCTGATTAATGAGAACTCTCTCCCCCTCCATCACACTCTGTCCATCATTCACTGCAGAAATCCCCCTTTATTGACTGTCCCCACACACACTCACACACACTGCCACTCTCGCTCATGCACACTCGTCCACATTTCTCCCTGATCTTCCCTCCCATGCCTCATATTTTATCACTGTCGCCACTCGTTTCTCTCATTTAAATCCCCCCCCATGTTTGTCTGCACCCTCCCCCTGCATCCAGTGCGACTTAATAAAAAACTCCTGTCACTTCCCCCTTGCTTCTTTAAATCTCTCCGCGCACTCACCTCCACACAGTGATCGCAGACGCTGCAGTGCGAGCAGCGTGGAGGTCTGTAGAAGTGGCACGAGGCGCACCACTTCATCCGCACCTGGACGCCCCTCACATCCACGTTCTTGTACAGCGGAGCGCGGAACTCGTCGTCTTTGTCCTCGTCCTCGTTAGCTGGAGACATCAAGAGTGTGTGGAGACGTCAAGTTCAACGTCCATAAACTGTGGGATTCTGCTCTTTTTTTTTTATTTGTCATGTGTAGTTATATTTCCCGCTGTAAGCATAATGTCACTTCGGTTACTTACCCATTGGGAGGACACCGGCATCCATGAAGGTTGCCATGGTGAAGTTGGCCAGCACAAAAAGGAAGAGGATGGCGCAGCATGGCGGCACAGCAGGGCAGACGGCTACAGCCAACCACGGGCATCTGAACACACACACACACACATGCATACATAAAAGAATGAAAACATGGGAAAACAGTTTCCTGCACTTTCATCCGATGCAGAGTTCACGATGAGGCTTCGACGGCGTCTCTGAGCCTCGCAAGTATCCATCCCTTAGAGGTTACTGTTAACACAAATCAGTGCCACAACAGAGATTTTAAGGGATAATCTACATCCCATTTATTCTGATGGGAGCGGTGAATCCCAAAAGTAATTGTTTACAGTAAGAGATAAGCATGTATTAGTGTGTGTTCACCAGGGCCCACAACAAGGGATTATTTGACTGAACGTTTCTGCAGCAGCAGCAAGACACTCAGTGTATCTGTGTTGCCCAGTGAAGCCGGGCAGGACACCTGAAGGACGAGTATTTTCAATATTCATTAATCTGTTAAATATTTGATGGATTATGAATTCAGTCAGAATAACTGTGGAAAATGTCCTTCACGTGTTCCCCGAGTCGAAAATGATGTGAGATCGTTATTAATCAAATTAACAATTGAAAACCAAAAGATTTTCACAATAAAACAGACAAAATCTGCAAAAAATCACATTCAACAAACGTGGACCTGCAAATATTTACATTTTTTTGTTCAGAAATGATTTAAAACAATATTCAGTTGTTAAAAAGATTATGTGATGATTATTACGTGTATTTTATATGTTTAGATATTTGAATCTGTGTCTGAGCATCGTTAAAAATGATATATAAATAATATTTTCAACTTCATTTTTATACATAGATTATATATGATCTCATTAGTTCAGTGGTCACACCTTAACTTCATATTACTGTTGTGTTATGTCAAATAAAAAGCCTTTGATAGATTGATCAATAGTTATAGTTTGAATGATGCTGTTTTTAGGCCGATACTGTTAAAGATATTTGTATATATCAGGCGAAGGTAAATTCAGTTTCAGGAAAAGCACATTGTGTAAACTGTATTGTGGATTTTAGTGTTTTTAAAGGATTGTGACAGGGACATTTTCCATGTTGAAGAACGTGTCCCTACTCTCTGGTGGGTAAAGTCCTGTGAGTGTTGGTGACACAGTTTCTAAATCATCTCAGACCTTGTTTTGTGTTTCTCTAATGCAATCACTTATTATAGCATGATTTACTGTATACATCAAATATACAGTAAATCATACATTCAAAGCTGCCAATACACAGTATCAACCGGGAGAATTTATCGGATTACTTTGGCACAGAAAAGTCACGTACGATTCATATACAAATAAAATTAATAAAGTTTGAGCATGACTATAATAATTAGTGAAATTGCAACAATGAAGTTCTCCGGTTAAAGAAAATGTTACATGACTGATGCAGTATTGATCTTTGCGTCCTGTCAGGATTTGAAGCAGTTAGAACTTCTGTGTGCCGTAAAAATCTTAGAGAACCACCACTTATCTGCTCCAGTCTTCTGTGTGTGTGTCTGTGTGTCTGTGTGTCTGTGTGTGTGTGTGTGTGCGTGTGTGTGTGTGCGCTGAATTATACTGAATGGGAGTATGATTATATCTCTCCTGCGTGAGATTAGAGGGAGGGGCAGTGTAATCAGGTTACAGTGGCAGTCAGAGAGGAAAAGATTCACTGGATTATATTAACAGTGTTTGATTGAACATCACATGTTTAACCTACATATACACTGTATGGGAATTTGCCTACGTGAACGATCAAATGTTACGTTTGGTGAGTTGTTATTATCACAGGTAGATATAGATAATACAATATCACGTGTTCTGTGTTTCAGCGGCTTTAAATGCAGATTTTTTCACAGATGAAACATCAACAAACCATGAAGACACATAAAAGTGATTAGACACAAAATTTGATGAAAACGAAATCAAGACGCCTCCGCCTCTGTTATGCACTTCATCCCACATCAGCTCCAATCTGGAAACCCTCTGGGTGATTTTAGGCCGCGGGGGGAGGGGTGCCACCACCCCACTCCCGAGAGGCACGCCTGCTGATGCCGTGCCAGCTGCAAACCCAGTAATCCCTGGATTATGAACTCTGGATTACAGACCATTCCTGCCCCGTCCGCTGGCATTGTGGATTCCTCACATTAGATGCTGAAACACACAGAGCGTGCAGCCGAGGCTCGCCGTGCACTGCAACACGGCACGCCACTGTTTTATTCTGAGATAAATCCAATCGATTCGCCGCCGGTCATCTGCAACGGCTGAACACTCCCCTCGTAAAACACACGACGCCTCCCTCTGCTCAGGAGATGAGGAGAAAATTGGAAACAGGACGAGAATTTCTTGCAACAACTTGGACACAATGAAATTATAAGAACCTTTAAGAAGCCGTGAATGTGTGACAAAAAGATTAAGGAGCATAACGTGATCCCCCTCTCCGCTTGAGGGCTCCTATTCAGGATTTGTGTCCACGTTCTTCTCACTAAATATAGTCGTGTTTGACATGTGCTTAAACTGTCACAGCTGATCACTTGCATTCAACTACTGGAGGTGGTCAGTTAAAAATACTCCCCTCATTATACTTAGACATAGAAGAGAACCACACGACAGTGGAGAGAAAGAAATAACGGGATTTACATCAATAAGCCCAATTTCATGCAAAATTATTGGATGGTAGAGAGATAGAGAGATAGATGGAGAGATAGATAGATGGAGAGATAGATAGAGAAGTAGATAGATAGAGAGATAGATAGATAGATAGATAGATAGATAGAGAGATAGAGAGATAGATAGATGGATAGTAAGATAGATAGATAGATAAATGGATAGATAAATGGATAGATGCATGGATGGAAGGATAGATATGTAGAGGATGGGGAGTCACCCTCACTGGTCTGAGACCATCTGGAGCGCAGGCAGAGACAGTTCATTACGCTGCAGCGTGGCAGGACAAGCTTCCACCTAATGAAACAGGCCGAGCAGAGCTGTATTAAATCACACACAACAGTAAGCTGCTCTCTCTCCAATCTGCACTCTGCAGCCCCACAGTGGGTCAGTGGCACAGCAGACACAACGCACAGTCGCTCAAGCAGCAAGTTCACTACTGGCTGGAAGCCAGGGCTCCAGTTTCTGTGTGAGTGAGCGCGTGAAATATTCTCACAGTTACATAAGTGACATCTCTGTCATGTGATGTGTCAGATTTCTAGACAAAACATTAGTACAGAAAACACTGGTGGTGAGTGAACAGCCACTGGCTGAACAAGAAATCTGCACATGTGCTCAACTGTCAGCGGCTTCAGCTGTTTTTGACTCGTTTCGTCCAAAGTATGAGCAAAAACAACAGAGGTGTGGCCACGTAAAACATTAATCTGATTAGACTTCAACTGGACATTCTGATTCAATGCATGCAGGACAAGGAATTTAAGCTATAAACCAGTAACTTACATTTGTGGAATATACAGTGTTTGTACATTTAAAATATTATATCACTAGAATATATGTTAGTTTTGTGAATACACAGTTTGCTCAGCTCAAACTGTTTCACGTGAAAGTATCAGTGCTTCAACTCCCATAATTACCTCAGGAGGTTTATGTTTTCCTCTCTTTGTTTGTGTTATGCAAAAATTAGCAAACCAATTTCCAGGAAGTATTGTTGCGGGGTGGGGTCTGACCAAAGGAAGGACCCATTTGATGTTGATGCAGATCTGGGTCAGGGGGCAGATCCAGGATTTTTTTTTCTCTTTCTTTAACATAACAAGATTTCTTAGAGAATAATTCATAGATTTCGGACTCCAGCATGTTTAAGGGACTGATATTTATGAGGGTTGTGGAATTTGGCTGCAGATCCAAATGAGAATCTGGATCTGGTGAATTTAAATGCGGTTTCACAGAGGACTGCTGGGCCTTGGTGGAGGAATATGCTCTAAAAATTCACATGCGCACAATTAGGATTAGAGAGCAGCATAAGAGAGCACATTTTTTTCCAGTAAATATCTCTATATTTCAATATATTTCATTCCTCTAAACACAGAGTATCGTAAGTAGAAAAGCAAGATTCTCTGAGTAAAAATTTATTAGCAAGGGACATGTTTCGTGGTGGCTCGGAAGTCTGTGGTATGTGTGGGCGTCTGAGTTTAACAATGCTCGAAAATCTTAAGCACTAGCCCAAACAAAAGTTCACGGTCGGAGGAACAAAAGCAGGAAGCCGGTAACTGATGAATTTTATCAGGCAGCGGAAGACAAAAGAGCCTCCACCGCTCTAAAGGTCATTCTCTGACTCTCCCCAACCTGCAGCAGAAACAGAAATGGAAACGTGTACGCTCGCACTGCCAATGCCCACACTCGGGGCCCACATGCACAAATACTGATGACTGCATTACCAGATGAAAGAAGCTCAGACTTTGAATATAAAACGTGGCTGCGGGGTTTAGAATCCGGGTTTACTTAATCTGCAGAGGAGGCCTTGTTAAAAATAAAGGATCAAAGTGTTCATGAATATAAAAAGAACACAAAAAAAACTGAAGACGTGCACTTTTTGCAGCATTAATATTGACACAGCAGCATGCACGTGAGTATGCAGGGGCCTAATTGGCTGGCGTCCACAAACCACTGCGTGTTCCCAGTGATTCACAGTGAGCGGGGCGGAGGCGAGGGTGATGTTATGGCAGATGACAAGCGGTGTCCTTTTGACTCAGTGTTACCGAGGCGGGGCTGAACACGGCCGAGCGTGGCCCCTGTCCATCTCTTGCCGATGCACGTGGCGGTGGGGGGGAGTCGCTCCAGCTGCAGCTGCTGGCTTGGCAGAGCGGCAGGATATCAAACAAATTATTACTCGTATCAGGAAACGGTTTTATTCTCAGGCGGCCAACAAGACACCGAGTTTCTGCCAGTTTTTCCTCTGGAAGGAAACATTTCCAACTTCCTGCTTGAAGTGGATATGAATGGTCTTCTACACAAAAGGGGCGTGTTTAAGGAACCTTCAGTGCAAGTTACCCTGTAGACATTGGGGCAAAGTATTCTACTGCTGGTCGGTTTGACAGTGAGGTTTTCAGATATTCTATTAAAAGGTCAATACCCAATCGTCCACGTGCATTTAGAGCCACGAGGTCGGACATACTCAAGCAACCCCTCGTCCCGTAAGACGCAGAATCGTTCGTTCAATCAGCCGCAGCGTCCTGATTTTGCTGGTTTAGCACTGCAGCCCCAATCAAGTCATCTCTCTTCAATCCATCACGTCAGCAGGCCATTGATTTGAACTTACAGAGGAAGGAGGAGTTCATCGAGATTAGTCAACCTTTTTCCGGCCTGTGGGAATTCCTCTGATTGCTAACCCCCTTTTCCTGACTGCAGCAAGTAGGCAAATGGATTTTATCCTGATACATTTTCATGTTAGGGTTAAAAAAAAGCTACAATATTGAATATATGTAGAAGTAAAGACGCAATATAACTGCATATGTTCATACATCAGATTCCCACGAGAGAAACGCTAACAGTCGTTAAACGTGTTAATATAGTAACTTTAATCTTAGCTCGATATATAAACTCAACACCAGCATCTAAAACGATCAGATCAATGTGTGCTTCATTGTGAAAGTCACTCCAAGGAGGTTACGTTAAATATCCGCTGATGGTAAATTTCCCATGCAGATGGGGGATCACATGGCATCAACCAGAGGATCCTAATCCCATACTCCCAATCTGGTGTCAGGTTCCAGTGCAAACGGTGCACGGATGGAGGATACGGGGAGAAACTAGGACAGATATGGCTGCCGGGGTCAAGGGTCAGCAGACTGGAATAGAGCTGATGAGGTGGGAGCCTTCAATCGGTAAGTCCATGGTGGATATCTGAGGGGGTTCATGAAGAAATTAGGGTGCTATAATATCTGACACTGGACGGCTTGTTCCCCCCCCATCTCTTTATAGCTCTTAAGTAAAGGCTTTAAAATAATGTATATAAATCAATCAAACAAACCTATATTCATCATTTAAATTGGATTCTGAAGCATTACAGGAAGTTGTATTTACTTATTTACCCCACCAACAGGTCAATATAAGGAGACCCCCTCCACCAGAACGTACCATCGCAACCTCAATTTCAATCAGATCTTGCAACTAGTTTAAAAACCCTTTTTTAGAGAGTGTATTTGATTTCCTGCAGCTAAATTTGTGACACATGTAGGTCAATACGATGCGCTCGCACACGCCGATTATCCCCAGGACTGTGTGTGCGAGTCCTCAGGGTGCAGTGCACTGGGACCAGCCCCATGCAAGGCTCAACCAGGTCAGATGTGAGTGGTGGTGGGACCATCAGTGGGTGAGGAGGAAGAAGAAATGGAGCCCAAAGGTTTTAAGGGGATAGTTCACCCGAAAATGAAAATTCACTGGAAACGAGGTCATTTACACAATGTCTTGAGCCTAAATGTCCGCTGTGATCACGAACGTGGCTCCAGAGGAGGACAACAGCGGACATTCAGGCTAAAAACACGGTGTAAATGACCTTGTTTCGAGCCGAATATGAATGCCAGGGCTTACAGACACTTGATGACATCACAGGAGCAGTATGGAGGCATTTTATGTTTTATTCTGTTGTTTTTTTCTGTTTTAGTAAGTGGTTCCCAGTTACTTCAATTGTATTAGATTAGGCTGCAATCCTGTTTACCCCTGAAACTCCAAAAGTGTTTTGTGGACACTTCACCCCTCCATCCATCGGCATAGTGGTGAGTAGATGATGAGAATTTTCAGTTTGGGGTGAACTGTCCCTTTAAGGCCGGTCTTACGTGCAACTTCTTGAAATTGATCAAAGGGAGATGAAGTAAAAAAAAAATTAAAAAATGAGAATAAAACGTTGGGATATTATTGGATTGAGAGAAGATGATGCAAAAAGACAAGTTGAAGTCTGCAAAATGCAACAAATCCCGAGCACAGCCTGTATCTGCAAGGATGGAGGCTGATGCATGGAGAGTGATGGAGAGCCTGCGTGGATCCGATGGGTGGCTATGGATTCTACATCAACATGCAACAGTGCAGCGACGCCAACTTGTAACGTTTTCCCGGCACTTACGTGAAGACGAAGAACAGGGAGGTGGAGCCGACCAGGAGGCAGGCGGCCGTGCACACCGGGATGAAGGCGCTGGGCTTCAGCGAGTCGGCGGCGGCGCCGGCGGGCATCCTGACCTCTCCTCTGCCTCCACACTCTCACCACCAGCGGCACCAGCAGCAGCAGCGGCTCATTCCAACGAGGGCGACCGCACACACACCGGGGAAGTGTTGCCGAGAGAGAGCACAAAGAGCCGGGAGAGGAAAAACCATAGTCGTGTGGAGGAGGGAAGGATTGAAAAGCCCCAAAAAGAAAAAGCCCGGAGCTGTGTGCGCGCAGTCCCGCAGCTCGTTGCTGTGAGTCCCGGCTGGCTGCGGCGCACAGATGCCGCCTCTGGTTTATCCCAAAGGTGGAGCTTTGACTCATGAATGACGTGAGGCAACAGCACAGAGCTCCACTGACTGACTGAGATCCTGCCGAGAGCCCATAACACACATGCTATTCGTATTTACATTCAAATATATATAGATTCAAAAAAGGTTTGGTCCACCGCCATTATTATTGATCCACGTTAGTAAGAGGTTATTAATAATGTGCAAAAATCTGATAATCTAATTAATTATCTGTGTCATCTGCCTCATGAACTGTAATAGAACATTTCCACAAATTGTTTTTTTAAATCAGGCCACGTGTTCTGCACTAATTAACTAGGAGAGAGGTGTATTTTTTTTTATTTCTCTCTGTTTCTCAAAGACTATTTGGACGAGAGCAACCAATTTTTCATCTATTCAACTGACATCTGTCCGTCAATAACACACACTGCTGACAGATGATCACATGTGACAGGTCACTAATGCACAATATTCATGCCAGTGGAAGAAAACATTGAAATGCCACAAATCTCCAGATTTAACTTTGTCTCAATAAGCACAATACACTCAAAATGTGTCTAGTATTACTATGATATTATAGTACTATTTGTATATCAGATATTGGTGGAGTTTTGTTCCTTTATATGTAAAACTACCTTGAGTCACGTGCAGATGTTACAGATGCTACTCAATCTGTCTTTCAGTGTGAGACAGGAAGAATGGAATGATATGCAGCACACTAAACTTTTATTAAAGTATTTATTGTATAAAACTGCAACTTATAAAACTAATTTTACTGCACATGTACTGTTTGTGTTTATATGGCCCCAACTGTCCCCTATTGCAACTGTGCCCGGTCTCTCCGATCCTTCAATGGTTTTATCAGTGGTTAATGAGCTAAATAATTTATTGCACAGTTATATTAATGAGAACAGATTAGGTTGCAAGGTTGTGTAAAAAATCTTCTGCAGCATCACACTGACATTTTCTTTTTTTATGCACTTTTGCTTCATCAGGAAAACTGACGATTTATTAGCCCACTTACCATCTGCATGAGGTTTGCAGAGCATCTGGGTCTAACTCCATTCATCAATTACTTTTAAAATCAAGCTGCTGATTGGCTGGCAAATGCCGAACTAGAAAGAAGCACCAAAACTTCTGCTGACTTCAGATACGTGCTAGTTTCCACAAGACGATCACAATGTTTGTGTTTACTGCTGAGAGGTAAAATCAAATGTTGTTGAATGGAGAATGAATGAAGACTCTCACTTTATGCAGCTGTTGGGCTGTGATGAGAAGAAACCACCTGCATCTCAGTGGGATCAGGTAATTGATGCTGCACGGGAAAAGAAAATGACAAGACAATGACTGCGACCGGGGTTGGGCTTCTTCTTACCCTCCTCTATAAATGTCAGAGGATCAAAGCATCCCACATTGCGAGCTGGGGAAAGCGGTGGAAATCATGGACGCAGAAGAGTTGATCGAGTCCATCATCAGAGCTTTCATGTTTCTAGCAGGGATCCTGGGAAACAACTGGCTGGCGATACGCTCCCTGCCCGGTCAGAAATCCAGCATCCGCACCAACGAGGTCCTTTTCATCAACCTGGCCGTGTCCAACCTCATCACCAACTACCTGGTGGACCTGCCCGACACCATCGCAGATTTTGCCGGCCGCTGGTTCCTCGGGGAAACCTTCTGCAGCGTGTTCCGTTTCTGTGCCGACCTCTCCGAAACCAGCAGCATCTACACGACCTTCTTCATCAGCGCTTACTGGTACCAGAAGCTGGTAGGGTCCCTGAAACGCGGAGGAGCGCCGGTGCAGCTGGACAGCCTGTGTCTGGTGGGAAGTCTGCTGGCCGGGAGCTGGATGGTGGCCGTGATCTTCAGCATCCCACATTTCTTCTTTGTTGCAGTTGAGGCAGCAAACGGGAGCCATGAAGACTGTGTAGATGTCTTCCCTAATGCACTTGCCCAGCAGACCTACGAGATCTTTTATTTGACCCTGGCTAATGCTCTCCCCGTGGCCGGGATCGTATTTGCCAGCGTCCAAATCGTCATCACTCTGCTTCAAAACCGGCGACGCATAGAGGGTCATAACTCTGACGCCGCCAAAGATGAAAAGAGGAGTGGAGAAAACAGAAATGATGAGAGATGTGTCGGCACCGACTCTGGACCAGGAACCTCAAAGGATCTCAACGATTCTGCGTCAGTAAACATTTACACAGGCGTCCCTGCCTCTTCCTGTCCAAATGGAGCACCGTCTGGTCACAGTTCCCACAGCCCTCCCGTCAACAGGGAAACAATCCCTGAGAGAAGAGCTGGAGATCGACCAAATGTTCCCAGGCCCAACCAGCCGACTAAGCCCGCTGCGAGCTCAGGCACTCAGGTGAGGGCAGCCAAGAGCGTGGTGGCGGTTGCCAGCGTGTTCCTGGTCTGCTGGCTGACTCATCTGCTCCTGCGCATCACCAACACCATCCACACGTCCTCGATAGTGGTGGAGGTGGCCAGCTACATCGCAGCCTCCTACACCTGCATCATCCCCTATATATTCCTGCACGGTGTGAAGAAGCTTTCTTGCTCATGTAAAAGGTAAACGTGCACATCAGGTTTCTGCTCGATGAACGCACTGTTGTGTTTCTCTTTATCTGATGATTAAAGTGCTCTCAAAACTTCTATGGTTCGTCTCTGATATCCACTCAAAGTTCTAAAAGAAAACTAAACGTGACAGAGCTTGGAAATGGGCATTCTTCTATCATCTTCTAATCCTTACAAAACATTGTTATCCGGGGATATCTTTTCTTTTAGAATAGATGGTTATCTTTATCCTTTCCACAGTATTTAACTTCTCAACTAGAACGGCACTCGGACGGCATACCTCCACCAAGACTGACACCCGATCATTTTCCATCAATCATCTAGTTTGCGCTGTATTCTACTTTGTCCTGCTACAGTTTCATATGAAACCAAAGTTCATAAAGTTTTTACCGTCCAAGCAGACAGTCAGACCTGGAATGCAGTTGTCTCTCTAACGCGAGAACTTCATTCTTTAGTCATTACTCGTAACTCTGAATCTGTTGCGGGTGATAACGACCTTCGAGCATGTACACGTGAACCCCCGCTATACCGCCATTGATTAAATAAATTCTTTGGGGAAAAGAAATGGCTTCTTCCTTGGGCCGTGTCCCACCCCTCCACAAAATTGCATTGAAATCGGTTCAGTATTTCTTTGAGTAATCAGCTAATTCCCAAATAAACATAACCCCCTTGGCGGAGTTAACTATTAAACACCTTGTAACCTAACATTGGAAAGGGCAGTGTGAACTGAATAAAGGTTATTAGAATTTATGAAGCACAAAAGCTAAGATGATTGAGCCTGGTGCAATGTCATGTTGCTGCTCTCACTGTGGATTACAACAGAGCAAACCCCAAATTTATTCCACTTACATTTTTTTTCTTTCTACAAAGATGCCTTAAGTCACATTTTAATTGACGTGCTTCATGAATTTTAATGCATTTCTTGATAGGACATAAGGAAGCATAATGTGTTCAGAGGTTCATACTAAACTATGAGCTCACTGTATTAAAATTAAAGAGAAATTAACCCACGATTAAGTCAAAATTATTTTATTTTTAACGAGGCTAAAAGTTTAACATAATTGTAAAATACAGTGCACAGCTAATTGGAGAAAAGGACCCTTAGTAATTACTGCATTGTTGTAATGACTGAGAAATCCTGAGTGTTGTTTTCAGATTAAAGGTAATCATGTGAATTACTTGACTCCCTATCCAGTGTCACATTATCAACACGCAAATACATCCTCTCCTTCCTGCTGAATACAAAAGTAACACAAAACAACAAAGAACAGGGTTTCGTTGGTTGAACTAAGTAACAAGTAGTTTTCCCCCAAACAACCTCATACACAAAATCAATTACAAGTTTTATTTCTTCATAAAAAAAATGTTTTTTTATCAATTCTGTTTCTCAACGCAGACCAAAGTTTGCAGTGTGGCACCGTGAACTGCACTGTGTTAAAAAACGTTCTGCATTCATTACAAAACCACTCGCTCACACAACAGCACTGGTAAATGTATCAAGTCAAGTAGACAAACCGCTCACTGGAAATAATACACATGGAAATAATGTGGGGGTGAAGGACCTTTGGCAGAAGATCATGGCCGAGTTATGTACATAATTACATTCAGAACTGTTTGGAGGCTGAAGCAGAACAACATTTTACCCCTGTGGTGAAAAGGCTTTACTCTGGTATATTGTGTAAAGTGTTTTCATATGAAAATATCCCAAATTGTCATTAAGTGCATTTTCAATATACGAAAAAACTAACCTGTAAAATTCTGAATGATTTCTTCTTGTTCTATAAACAAAGGAAACTGAAATATCTGCCCGAGCTACTTGCACACAATGCAAAGCCTCTCTCCTTTTTGCACTTCAGCCGAATGTTGAGCTGTATAACAAAATGCATTAAATAAGTTATAAAATGTGTCTCCTCAGTTCTCCACCTGCTTCCAACAAACAACAAACACTCACCAAACACATCAGACTGAAGGAAAACTCCGCAGTGGAATACAAACATCTTCACGTTCTGTGTGTTGATGATGTTATCACACTTTCTTTTTAGTTTTTTTAGATCAGGTGTTAGATTGAGGCCGACAGTGTGAGATCCAGAGGTCACCTGTCCCGTGTCCTGATGAAGGATGTTATTAGTAACGTCAGTGAAGTTTCTCTAGCTTCGCCTGCAGCGACTTGAAGTTGCCGATGGTTTGTTGAAGAGCCGAGTTCGGGCTGAGAGACTGCAGCTCCACCAGGTAGCCACAGATGTTGTCCAGACACACGTTGGTGAATCGGCGTCTGAAATGGGTGGAGAACAAAGCGTTTGACGTCACTGCAGGTTTGTGGCAGGTTTTGAGAGATAGTCACTTTCTTCTGGGTTCACGAGCGTCAGGGAATTCAGTGTAAACCTATCGATTGCTTTAACGGTTCCCTGTTTCTATATTGGCTGTGAAGAGATCTCTTCCTAAAGCAAACCCAGTTTAAATTATGTACAAACCAGTCCAAGGACTTTCTGAATGACAAATGTCCCAACCAATTGAATAGACATTTTAAAACGGTGAGAGTCTAGCATCTCTTTTCTTATTCTTGCCTACTCATTGTCTTTTTTTCTTGCAAGTTATCGTCCACACGCTTGTGATGAATGTTATTAGGTGTTGCTCAGTTCCAGTGTGCAAATTTCTTCTGACACGGTCTCCATACAACATAATTTCAATTGTCTAGTTCAAAATACTGCCAAACAACACTGATAGTCTGAGATGTCACCAGTCTCACTTTCCACCTTGCTGGTTTAAAACATCCTGGCATATTAGGATGGGGAGGGGGAGTCACTGACTAGCAGGCTGCAGCACCAGCTAGTGGCCGGCTGAGCTGAGGTGGAGGGACAGGAACACACAGGGATATTTTGCATTTCGTCCCCGATTACATACATTTAGGAGGGACTTTCATCCCAGCCAGTAAGAACAAGAGAAACATTATAGCTACCAATATTTCAGGGTACATTTTAAAAGTGAGAGTCTATTCTCTGATCAAGGGCCCATCTAAAAACAAAGCCAGCACTACAACGCCCACTACAGGCCAGCAGCTGAACGCCCACTCAGACAATGATTACCTGTCATAGGTCTGCACTCTGCTGGGATCGTCCACGTATCCCGAGAGCAGCACGTGGATGCACTCGACCAAGTGGAGGGGTTTCTTCAGCCGCTGCCAGCAGGGATCCTACAGGTGAAAAGACAACGAGGGAGGATAATGACAATGTAGAATCAAACTTTAACATGAGCGGAGAGGTGATTCAGTGAGAAATCATATTTAAATCATAAGCATGTACCCGTGTTTTGAAGAGTTTGTCATAGACTTCTAAAAGACATGGCAACTGGACTCCGATCTCCTGCATGGTGGAGGCGACAAATCCCACGTCCCAGTGGAATCGACACACCTCCTGCTCCAGGAACTTAACCAGGATATCTACAATCACAGGTCACATCCATTAATATTACTACTGCATACTCAGCGTTCATCTATTCATTCACTATACTGCTCATCCTTTAATGGTTAAAGGGTTTCCGAAGCCAATCCCTGCTGAAATGAGGAAGGACACGTGGTGCACCCTGCACAGGTCGCCAGTCTATCACAGGGCTGCGTACTCAGCTTTATCATTACTGGAGAAAATGCGTTTGGCCTCTGACATAATTGATTCTGTGACATGTTTGAACAGGTCTGATGTAATGGGAGGCTAATTAACCAATCACCTGCACGACCCTACAGACTTGTACCACAGAGACATACTGACATACATGATGCAGGGATAGGAAGTCTAATTCAATTACTGTTAGCAAACTAGCGATGAGCAAGCTGGAAAATTCCGACTAGTGGAAAACTGAACATAATTGCAGGATGGTATGATTGACTCACCCAGAGGAAAATATCTTGGCGTTCCAGCATAAATCCTTCCCAGTGAAACCAGTTTCAAACTAAGAGACCTCATCCTGTCTGCTGGAATCATGGCCAGGGTGTCTCCCAGCTCTGAAAGACACATTTCAAACATTTGTAATTTACATTTAAACATTTAATGCACACTATGTCATAGGAAGGGCACATGGAAAATGTTTGCATGGACGTTACACTTACCTTTGTCCATGATCTCCTGCCACAGTGATTGGACCAGCATGGGATCAGAGTGTCCCGCGCAGTGAACGATGGCCAGTTTGCACTCAGATAATTTGTAATGGTCCGCAAACTCCCCATAAAGCTACAAAATAATAGGATAACAAACATTTTTCCATTATTGTAAAAAAATATATATTTATATATATATTAATATAAATAAATCATCCCTAAGCAGCCATTTAAAATCCCTGACTCTTTTTACTGATGCTGCAAGTTACCTTTGTGATGTCCATGAGCTCCGAGTCCAACTGAGAGATGGCATTTTTCACTGAGGGATGATGGGAGTGCTGTCTGATCAGGGTATCCTGAATTTGTACTTGGATACGCGCCAGCTAAGAAGAGGCAACAAAAACAATGAGATTGTTAACTTAGAAATGGATCAAGCTTAATTCTCCGCTCACAAACGGCCGCCACACACATACCTCCATCTTTTCTTCCAGCCCGTGAAGGAACTCTCCATCGGAGGCCTGAGCTGAGATGCAGGAGGAACTCTTGGCCGACAGAATGGCTCGGGCGATGTACTCCAAACGCAGCTTCAGAGAGATCTCAGTGCTGCACGACCAGAGAATAGAACAATAGGGACCTTTTTAATCATGTAACAGTTCAAAAGGGTCCATGTACCGTGTATACAGTATATGGAATATGTGGTAACCGTGGTTTTCTCAGTGTTGCAGGTTAAATTCTGGATTTCGTTGTTATTCTGTTGTTGTGTATCCTAACCTGAGCATGTCAGCGAGGCAGGACAACACATTAGCGGCCTTGCCGAAGTTTCGGTTCTTCTCGTAGTAGCGCCACAACAGGTCCATGTTGTGCACTTTGTTCTGGTCCTGTTTGATCATATGCATTAGGTGTTCCTCCAGGTATGGAGAATTCACCTGGACAACAGATGGAAAAGGAAAAGGCAGCTTTTAGAAAGACAAGTACTCACACCAGCAGTGTTGCCAAATTAAAATTAGAATGTGATTAAAAGAAATTACATTTAGATGCAAGTCTCAAATGAAAACAGAATTAGAGCTTGAACACACTACCTCGAGCAGCTTGTCAGTCAGGTCGGCCTGAATCAGCCAGTTGTACAGAGCGATGTGAAACAGCTCGTCCTGGGACCTTTGGGCCAGACCGAGCATCTGCTCAAACTTCAAGGGAAAGACATGATTTTCATTAGAAATTCAGATCATGTGCATGGCTGTGACAGGAAATGAGCATCAACTGTCCCCTTCTCACTCACATGAGCTGTGGCTTCTTCATTGCTGAGCATGTTGGGGTCAGAGGTCATGACGGGTGGCCCGGGCTGCTTCGGTACACTGGGGGACTGAGGGGCAGCTTTGCTCTGGTTCACCAGCTCCTGCATTGTGTCTGTGATGCACTTATAACAGCCAAGTCTGGAGGGAGAGGGAGGATGGGAGAGAAACGTTGGTGACAGCTACAACAGCCATCGATGACACAACAGCCATTGATGACACTGACGTTTTCCCAATCTTACCTTTCCAGGAAGGCCTGTTGTCCCACTCTGTCCTCCTCCGGCTCTCCGTTCTTGTAGAAGTGGGGTCCCAATCTCTGTGGATCCTTCTTCTCTGCTGCTGTGAGGCACAACTCAAGGACTCCCTCGTAGAAACGCACTGTGAGACAGGTTAATAGAGTTAATATTGGAGGCACTGGTCTATAAATAATATATCTAACAAACACAGAGAGGGTTTTTGTGTCTGTACCGTGTCTGTACTGGGAGCAGACAAGCGGAAGGTCTGTGTGTTGGCTGATTTGCTGATAGAGACGCAGGGACTCTCTCAGTGTTCTCTCTTTATCCACTTTGTTCTGGACCTGTTTGGAGCTCTGCAGCAACTCATTAGCCTGATTGGGAGACACAAGCAACAATTTAAACACTGAGACAATGAACCAGTGAGAATGAATCAATATCTTTTCATGCCCACGGATGCTCTTAGAATTATCCCGAGCATTGCAAGAAATGTGAACGCAAGAAGCCAAGACATAAATAAAAGATAAAAGCTGCTGTTCTCAGAATCTGCTATAAAATGTGACATATTTAACCACATCATCACTGTTTAAGGTTTTCAAATAATTTAATATTGTAAGAACTTTCCAAAAAAACACTGTGTGTGTGTGTGTACCTTGGAGCAAACGCTGTCATCGCTGCTGTACAGCAGGGGACAGATGTCCCGCAGGTGAGTGCTGATGGCATCCACAGGGGCATTATCTTTGATGTAGACATTAATGAGAGCTGTGACGAGCGCTCCAGACAACTCTTTGCCCCGGATCACTATGTCCTTAAAACTTGCTCCCTTCATCTGCTCTTGAAACTCCTGCAAACATAGAAAAAAAAATAAGAGTGGAGAGAGAAATAGCCCCCGCGGGGACAAATGGTGAAGAGTTCATTGTGCACCAGAAAACAAAAAGCATCATATTCATGGAGGCATGTGGGTGAACACTGCAGTGATGATGCATGAGCATCTGCTTGTAATGCAGCAGAAGGGTTTGCGCACACATTTACCTTTGGCAGTTCAGACATAATGAGGCTGAACTGATGATCACAGAGAAGTTTCCAGAGGGCCAGAGTCTGATAGGAGCGATGCACTAACTGCTGAATGCTCTGCAGGGACACTTTCTCATAAACCTGTGCCTTTGCTGGATACAGAGGGGGAAACACAGAGAGACAAGACAAGGTATGAAGATATGAAAACATCAGGCATAACACTGAATTGATGAAAGCAAATATGTTTTCTGTATTGTACATCCACGACGATAAAGTATTTTAATATTATTAATATAACTGATAAAAATAAAAGGCCCCAAAAGATATTCAGAAGAACCTGCACTCACTGTGATATTTCCTCTGGAGCTCCTGCTGGACCTGCTGAGTGCTGGCTCCATCAGGGCGCATAAATCCCAGCAGCCTTTGCTGCAGGTTGGCAGGGGAGCTAAAACTGACAGACAGCAGAACAGATGTTATTCAAGAGAGCTGGGAAATCACGACACCTAGTTACAGCAGCGTTTTAGCATATCTGTGTCCTCCTTCATTTGTACAAATAAGAATACGATAAAACCAGAGTATACATATTTATATGTACTCTGGTTTCTTCATATAAATACAGCTTTGATTTATTTCTCAGTGCAGCACAAAATAGACAGAATTAATAACATGCATAAATTAAAGGCGATATTAAGTTTCAATGTCAAACGGACACAAATTTGAGAACCTAAAGAAATTAAAACTGGATCAAAGGACAGAACGTTATGAAACGCCGTTTGTGCAAACATCTTAAGAGTTTTAACAACATAAACATCTGTGTTACATCTTAAGCATCTCATTTTGGTGTATTAATGCACAGATATTTCTCAGCCAACTGGTTGTTCCATTCTTGTCCAATAGGGGGTGCCAAAAAGGAAGACTGATGTACAGCAATAATCTAGTTTTAACATTGATATAGGCTTAAAGGTACAACTGACCAGTGTGTGGTTGTAATTGGACACATTTGACTGGATCAGCAATCTTTGATCTTTTGAATTCAGTTATGTCTGTTCTTTGACTCTGATTAACTTTCATTTGTAGCTCGAGACGATCAAATGTATTTTTAACTTCAACAAACCAAATTGATTTTAAACAAGACAGCAGGCAACGAAGGAGCTCTTACCTTGCAGCATTGAGAGATGATGGACTGAACTGAGAGTTTTTATCAAGAAACTCCCGTAAACCACAGAGCTCCAGCAGGACCGACTCCAGATCGAATGGTCCAACGCTGCTTTCCAACTGTGCGGATGACAGGTAACTGTTTACTAAACACTACTAGTATAATAACAAAAATTAAATCTGATGCTTGAAGTAATTATACAACTTACAATATTGACAGTCTGGTTTCCTGTACTCATGGCTTTCTCAAAAGCAAGGCTCCCGTCCCAAATATTTCTGTGAGGTTAGCAGGAACAGAAGAGGAAGATGTGTCACAATCACTGCATCTACACTTCTCATTTAAGACAAGCCTATAAACTTAAGCTCACTCTCAGAGATGAGGATTTACGTACCCAAGAATACGAGCAAAATAGATGCAGATGCCGTTGTGCTTCCCTGAGAAAATCGCCTCTGGGCCAGCTGACATGGGCGTGATCGGGGCAGAGTGCATCAGTCCGAAAGGTGTGGCCAGAGCCGGTGGAATGATACCTGAATGGGGAGTAACAGAAATCACAACACTTTAAACATGGATTTAATGAGTTTTCTCAAACGTCACAAGTGAAAAGGTCTTTGAATGGCATTCAGCCCTGTCCACCCAATAAGACAAATCCTTTTTCTTTATTTAAACCAACCCCATCAGGCCCAGTTGACAGTATTTACTTATCATATATGTTTACCAGGAGCTGGAGAACTCATCACAGGTCCAACAGTGCTGGGAGATGCCATGGCTGATGGGAATCTCATCTGGGCTTCTCCTCCATATCTGATCATGACCACAGAAGAGGTATTTTTTTTAGTTTTTTTCAGTGGGAGTAAGTGTTAATATATCTGTGTATAGAAATTTTTATCTGACCTAAAGAAAGATTTGGTGGCCCATTGTGAAACCTCTCTGTCACACGCAGAACTGGAACAAGCCAGGATCAGTGCTGTGGCACAAGCCTGCTCCTCCTGCACAAAACATACAATTTATAAGTATTTTGTGTGTGTGTAAGTGAAACACACTTGAATATTGGACTAAGACTGCATGCCTTAATCACGCATGCAGGCATTGGTGTGCAATGCAGGCTGCAATCAGATCATGTACATGTTTAAGAAGGCTTTCCTCCTTGATAAAGGGATTATAAAAACATTAAACCGTGATTATTGTTCGTACCCTGTGCAGCTTGAAGAAGCGTTCAATCTCTTCACTTTCTCCTCCAGTGCAGCTCACCAGCAGATGACGGAGCTGATCTACTGGCCGCAGTTTTTGGAAGATATGACTCCCCTGCAGAACGGCAAAGAGCGCACATTAAATACGCAAGATCAAGTTTTATCGCACCATAACAACATGGAGCACGATATATACTACAGGATGAGTCATGACAGGAGTTTTAACCTTTGCAGAGAGGAGGACAAACTTCTGCGGGGGGATATTGTGCTGCTGGACCACCACCGGTGAGTCAGTGAGGGGGATCTGCTCCTTGTTCAGAGGAGTATATATCTTGGTTGGCTTCTCCTCGTTAAGGGCACAAAGAGCCCAGGAGTGGCCATCAACGTTAGACATCATCTGCAAAAGAAGAGTAGAAAGTATGTTTTTATAAGCCAAACAAATTAATCAATGAGCTAAAAAAAAATGATGCAATCTCTACTAAGGGAATAAGTGTATAATCCATTTACTGCATCTTTCTCATGTACCAACCTGAGTCTCCATCAAGGGTTTCTTGAAGGGAAAGGAGTCATGATTGATGCACCACAGCACGTCATTGTCCTCTGACTCAGAAGCAGCCATTAGCAGAACCCCTGCAATATTTAAACAAAGCAAAAAAATTATATTATAACATTCTTGCCAACAGTGGTCCTGTATAGTAGTGTGCTGAACCTGGCACTTAAAAAAATCTTAACCTGAGAAATATCAGACCTTTGCTGTGTAGTGCCTTATGAACCTTTGCAGGTTTCTGCAGAGTAGAAGATGCAGAAAACCCCGGTGGCAGACGGACGTGGACCAAAGCTAGCAGGCTCGGTCGATCCGCCACATGCTTCAGGAGAGGATGGGCAAAAGGTGTGGTGCTGAAGTAGAGGCGCACACCTATAAAAACACAATATGTGCAGACATTAAGAACAAACTATCACAATACCATATGCGTAGCCCACTATTCTTTATTTATTTTTACTAGTGTTCAGTAATTTTCACCTGCATGAGTGACAGCGAGCAAGTGACAGTCTGAGGACTCAGATCTATCAATCACAGAGATCTGGACAATGGGTTTGAAGACAGAGCGATCAATTGTCCTGCAACGGAAAGAGAGTTTTAAAGAAACTTTCCTATGAGCAGATTTAATAACTGTTGTAAAAGAAAAAAATGTAGGTTTGTCCAACCCAGACATACCTGGCTATGTTTCCAGCAGCTGCAACAATGGAGTTTTGGGACAAGGTGGCCACACGACTCATCCCCTGCCCGTCGGCACCCAGGTCATACACCTAAATAAGTGGAATTGTTATTTATGCAGACCACTGACAATCACCAGCTTCCCTGTTAATCACATACAGTCTCACGTGTGATAAAACTGCGATGGTATCCAGTAAATAAACATACCTGCAGGACACCTTTCTCAGACCGTGTGAATAATGTGTTGCGGGAGTTGTCGATAGCAATCTGCACAATGGGGTCTGTGGAGCAATAGGGCAGCAAAAAGTTAAAAGCAAAGTTTATTTCGATAATCTTTTAGCTCAACGTGGAAATGTCTCTTTCTCACCATCTTCAGAAAATGAGAACTGGAGCACAGAGGGGATGAGGAAGGACAGAGAGCTTTTGGAGTGGTTGATTTTTCTGCAGCGCTGGCTGAGCCAACCGGCCTCGGCCTGGTAAGCTATCTCATACAGACACCCGTCCTTTCCTGCCATAAAAATACGCCCCAGGTCCGTGGAGGTGATGGAGAGGATGTAGGTGTTGTCTGTGGGGATGGAGAAGAGGGGGTCTGGGAGCAGCTGCATCCCACCAGCCATGCTGTCGTTCAAACCTACAACAGAACAGAGACACAAACATGACCCAGATAAACCGTTACAGTTACATAATATGATGAATGTGTGATACGCCCACACCCCAGTTCCCTCCATATGCTACCCTGTTGTCTTAACATGTACCGCACACCGAGGCACAGCATTTATCTAAGTACTGTGTGTATAAGGAGTGTAATACAGTTACAATAGGACAGTTTGAATACAGCAGATGTCCTTATCGTGCAAATTTTCTAAGGCAATGAATATCTGCCACTTGTTTGCAGGTATCTATCTAAGCGGCAATGTATTTAACCAAAAGCTGCCATATTTTGCATGGCTAGTACCAGATTCCCCAGAGGACTCATGAAAAGACGTTAAATTCTTAAGCAAAAATTTGTATTAATCTAATAACTGAGAAACTTCAGCAGAATCTTCTGACATCTACAAAATCTCAGGCTAAAGGGAGCGACTGCAATGCAATGTCACTGTGTTGACTCACCAGCTTGGCCCTTTGGGAAACTCAGCCCGAGGATTACTACATCCACAGAGGTGGCCAATACCAGGAGGTAGTGAATGTGTGGCTGCAAAATCCCTGAGAAGAAAGACACACATCATGAACATTACTCACACAGAAAGTAAATGAAAACGGTGACTTTATGCATCTATACGTACCTTGTTTTGGTTTCACAAGACCCACAGCGAGAATCGTTTCAATAAGGCCATCAAAATAGGCCACGTCTCCTCTGCAAGGAACACAAGAGAAAAATATAAATAACTGAAGTTCAACATATTCAGTAAAATTCTGAGTAGTGCATCTAATTGCCCTTTGTGGTAACATGTTCTTCTTTATAAAATCATGGATCTTTTTCACCAAATCTTAAATCAAGCTACTCACCCATCCTCATAGTTCCACATGAAGATATCATTGTCAATAGTGAGCCACGCTCGACAAATTTCAGGAAATACTCCCATCATGCAGTTGCATTGCATATCTATGAAAACGGTTAAGGTGAAACTCAAAAGGTCTTGACAAAGGATCAAACATCTTTGCATTTTTCATCTGATGGAAACCTCTGGGTGCAACTGAGAGCACTGCAATAGTTTTTCCTGAAGCACCAAAGGGATACGGCTGAACTGCTCCACCAGCTCGGGCGGCAGAGGGATCCGGCGGACTGCGCTGAGCTCCGGGAGGTTCGGCACACTCACTAAACCCGGTCCTTGAAGGGGGTAGTCCATGTCTGACACTCCGGAGAGGGAGGGCATATCTATCAACACAATCAACAAAAACAAGACTGATCAGGGGACAATCCTTGGACTCAGCGCTGTGACGCATTCAAAACAAAATATGCAAATCATATTATATTTATATTTGGCTACCAATCCTCTGCCTTACTTTTGTCTTTCAATCACCTTATACTTAACATACTGTATTGTCAATATCTCCATTAGCACATACTTCTTTACAGTGACAGCTTTGAAGTAGTTCTGGTGGCTGGACTTTCATCTCACTGCAGTGAACTTATTCTTGACCTATTCTGACCTTTTGTTATTTATTTGTGTTTGACTATTGACTATTTCCCTCGGGATCAATAGAGTATCTATCAACCAATTGTGATATGTGCTTCGTCCACCCTCCTGCAGCCCTATGGTAAACAGAACCACTTGAGTCTGGGTGTCTCATGTTGGGGGGGTCTTCCCTTCCTCCTCTGCTCCTCCATCCCTTCACGCGTGAGACTTACTGTGTGCGGGGACGCTGAGCAGCTCCGACAGGTCCGGGAAGCAGCGGTCCTCCTGCAGGTGTCGATCGATAAGCCGGGAAGAGTTCTCCAGCGCCTCGGCGAGCGCAGCGGCGGGGCTGCTGGGTCCAGCGCACGGCATGACTGTGCTGAGCTGCTACCGTATCTGCAGATGTGAAGGCAGAGAGCGAGTTAGCCACGCTAGCCGAGGTGTCGAGCGTGTGACACAGACAGAGACACCGGGGGAAATGCACTCCGCTGTGGGTTAGCGGACGTCTTCAAGCTGCGGCAGGTAGAGGAGCACCGGCGAGTTAGCCGACTGCTAGCATTGCAGCCGAAGTGTTTAGCTACAAGCTAAGTGCTAGCTAACAGTGAAATTAAAGGTGTTTCAGAGTGAACCCGGTTATTTACCCGACTGAGACGACTCCGCGTGATGCCGGGTTATTTAGCTGCGATGTTTAATTCACCAGCTCAGCAGCAGGATTTAAAATAACACACCCAGCAAACACAGACATTAACCCGCCAACCTCATGCACAACACAGGAGGAGCAGGCGCTAGGTTTTCTTCCGGTCAATTCATTTTTCTTCTTCGTCTCCTTAATTTTCCAGGGAGGAATAAAGTACACTGCTGCCACCTACCGGTCAACCGTTTTCAGCGTATTCTATGTGTACACTTATATTATATTAGAATATTACAAATAGTACCTTTTAGCAACTTGGTAATCATCATTCAAATGTATTTACTACAGCAAGATATTGAATATGGTGTTTTATTAGTTTAACATGCTTTTGTCAATGTTTTGAGATGCTTACTTTTTATTTTGCTCCTCCTATTAAAACAGTTGCTCAATTTGTGAAAAGTTGTCTTATCTGTGGAGACCATATTAGAGAGTCATCTCATTTAGCATGTTGTTATTTTATCTTGGTCCTTTTCACATCTCTTTCACTATCTTTTATTTTGTCATTTGATCTCTTTACCCGCCTTTGATGTTTCCTCATTTCCAATTTATGATAGCACTTCTTCAGTTCCTTTTATATCTCCTCCTTTTATTTTATTTCCTACAAGTCTGTTTGATTTCACATTGTCGTCCTTTATTCAGCACTTTGGTCAACTACAGATTTTTTTTAAATGTGCTATATAAACAAACTTGACTTTCTCTGTTTCTCTTCAAGGTTTGTTATCCTTCATATATATGGACCCAAGACAGAAAAGAAAAGCAGGTACACAGGTGTTGTATAAGCAGAGTGGTGTTCCTGCTACACCAAGTCCTGATTCCACAGACTGGCTGTCACCTATTCACAAAAACAAACCCAAACAAGTACCAAGGACATAAGAAAATTTTATTGCAGTATTTGTTTCACCGGAAGAGCAGGGGGTCACCTTTTTTTTGGCTCTATAACATCAAAATCTATATTAAAAACAAAATAACTTCCCCCCCGCATATAGGCACAGATACTGCACTGATCTTAACATAAATAAATCATATCAAAGATATGTACACAGTGTGGGTAAACAATAAAATGTCTGGAACAAGAAAAAACAGAACGCAGCTTAAAGTTGTGAATAAATCCATCTGGTGCTAGTTTAAACTCCAAAAACACTTTATTAAGAACATCATCACTACACTAATTTCCAACATTCACTTAACTTTTTTTTTTTACAGAAGTATGTTCAGATATAAACATGTGTTTAGTTAAACTATGATACAGTGGGAGTAAAAATCAAACAACCGAGTTGCTGCACAACAGCGAAGGAACTCCCACACAATGTTTTCCCAACATTTCCTTCTTGTGATTAACTTAAACATGTCTGTACTCAAAAACAGATCAGTGTTTACAACACTTCCGACAGGTCCTTAAATCTCAAGAGGTTTTCGTCTTCCTTTCTGCGAGTAACATATTGGATCCACAAAGACTTGGACTGTGAAGGGGTTCTCTGTCTGAGAGATTTCAGTTGCCCTCCTTGGCAGCGTACAGCGCCCGTAACGTCTGTGCCACTTTGTTTGTGAGCTTGTGTCCGCTTGTCAAAGAGATTTTCTTATAAATAATATCCGACTCCTTGATAGTGTCGACCCAAGGCACCTTTTTGCGACCGTCCCGTTTCTTTGCCACAGCCCATGGCCCAGAGTAAGTCCCAGTCATCCAATGTATACTGTAGCCAGCTTTGGTCTTCTGGATGACCCTGGCAATCTGTGGTCTGTCTTTGTATTTGGGACGGCAGATGGCGATGACGTCCATGGCATCCACCCCCTCATTCATGTGACCCGAATCCTCGACGCCATCCTTGCCTTTCCTTGGTTTCCTCTGTGGATAAAAGTAGCAGAATGTTAGTGTCCATCACAAAACTTTTTTTATACAGAAATCTTATACAGATGTTTTAACATTGGGGTAAAGTGTGAACAGGAAGAAATGTCCACCAAGATTGCTCTCAGCAACAATGAGGAGAAAATTCAAATTCATTGAAAATCCCTGGAGGTGAGAGGCATTGGAAGGCCATTTAATATCAACATTCTGTACAGGACTACATTCAAACAGGCAGCTTTGTGAAAGTGCAGCTTTGTGAAACCTGTAATGACTGTGTCAGGAAGGTGTTGCTTAAATTCTTCTTTAATTTCTAGTTTTAATTCCAAAATGAAATGGTTAACCTGCATTTTCACATTTTCCCAAAGCATCAGGTGGCTTTTGTTGTGACCTCACTAATTCACAAAGTCACTATGGATATCCTATGAGAAATCTCTGTCCCATATTTAGGGAGTTTTAAATTCTTACTCCAGGCACATCTTCATCGTCACTATCCTCTTCGTCTGTGTCCACCGGGGCAGTGTGATTATTGTGATTGTGGTTCTGGAGTTTCGGGCCCTTCAACAGTGAAGTAATGGCTTTGTTTCTGGCGTTGGCACTCGCCTCCCCCTCCTCTTCTTCGTCGCGATCCAAGTGCTCCATGAGTACCTTGAACTAGGACACAAAAGCAAAGCAGAGCTTTTTAGTTTACTTGACAACTTAATACATGACACTTGTTTTGTCTGCTACATATTGCCGAGATTAAAATGACTAGTTAATCAATTCAAAACAGTCTGAATGAGAAAATACAGCGTGCTGAATGCTTACATCCAAATACTGTTTCACAATGTTCCTCTTGGTCTCGTGACTGAGATCTGTGATGGCTAGATCACTCTTCAGGTATTCCAGGGTCTGGCGAGGGTTGAAGTGGACTTTGGATTTCCTGTTCACTGCCTTTTCGTACACCTTCGCAGACTCAGTCGGAGAATACTTCTGGATTTTGCTGCAACACAAACAAACACGTTAAGCCGAGCTTGTGTCTTGTAAACACCTTAAAGATTTGTCCAAGGATGTTTTCTTTAGCGTGACTTACCTGTCTGAGAAGCCATACAGATTCTTCAGATGTTGTTTGAGCACCAGCAGCAGCAGAATACCCTGGGAAGCGTTGGCGAACTCCAGCAGAGGGCTGGGGTTCTCAGGTAGACGGTCCATCACTGCATCCTCATCCTCCATGTCAGAGTCAGAACCCACTGTTTTCTTACTCTTATGGACCACCTCTTCCTCCTCATCGCTGCTGCTAGAGCTACTGCTGCTGGAGCTGCTGCTGCTCTGCTCTTCATTCTCATCTTCATCAGAGCTATTTTGCATCCTCCGGTGCTGCTTCTTCTTCTTCTTCTTCTTCTTTTTCTTCTTCTTTTTCATCTTCTTTTCCCGCTGTACAGGCTCTTTCCGTAACGACTGCGAAGACAACAAAATCACTCAAACACTAACCTGATATATAGTGAGAATGTGACACACGCTCAACAACTAAAAGCAATAAGTTATTTACAAGATTTTAAAAAAGCTTCTCACCTCCTTGAAAGACTGAAGAAGGTTGCTACCAGAGACAGAGAGAGTAATGTCTATGTGGTGCATGATGAAAAGAGGCTCCTCCTGGGTCTGGTAGGGGAAGCAGGCAAAGTTGTCTGCTATAAAAAGCAGCATGTTCGCCTCTGTTTTCTGAAGGGGACAAAAAATGAAATATATAAATGACCTATTGATGAATAGCCCTTTACTACACAGGAATATTGTATATCTTCCAGAGGCAAAACGTTTTTTTTTGCAATTCATTGATTCCATAGGAAATGCAGTGGCGCTAGCAAATGCATGCATGTGTAGTTGGAGATACACAAACATCATAAAACGCACACTGAGAATCTAAGAGAGTGAGGGGAACTTACAGAGCTGTCATCAAACAGGTTGAGCAGGGAAATGAGGAAAGCCCGTCGATATTGCCTGTTCCCACGGACCAAGGAGTAGAGATGTGAGCAGAGGGCAGTGTCTGGCTCATCGGGACGAACACCTCGGATCACTGTTTTCTTTGGTCCATTTATGGCCTGTTGCACCTGGTAAGACATCTTCAATCCTGCGACGGCCTTCATCTGTGGAAGAAACAATTCTTGTAATTCCTGTATTTCATTCTTACTTGATCTACAAAGTCTGGGATGAAAAGCTGAATTACACGATATTATTAGATGTGCAAAATGTTTTAAAGTTTAAATTGAGATTTCTGTTGTTGGTGGTTTCTTCTTTCATTAAAAACCTCTTTCTGTAATGTGTAACATTGTCCTACTTCACATTTTAGAAAATATTTGGTAGAGTAACTTATCAAAGTTTTGAAACAAAAATGTGTTACGACACCAGGCAACATTTTGCAACAAGGATCTATTTATTTTCTGCCTCCATAAACCGTAGTTGTGATGTTAACATTTTAACTATAACTTAGTAAATCTGTGAATATGCAGGTGAAGTGAAAAAGTATTTTTTCCATTATATAGACCTTATGACCAATATCTAAAGCAAACTATCCTTTACACTGTCACCCCTTTTCTGGTCATTATAAACCAGCAAGTCACTCACATGGATGAACCCTGTATATTTCTTGTCAATATCCACCAGCTGTTGATCGGCCTTGTTCTTCATGGTTGGCTCTGGGTCTGTTCCCATTGCGATCAAGTAGGGCACACACTAAAAAAAAAAGCATAGTTTCCACTCTGTGAACAACTCATGATGCATTTGAGATAACAGTGTCACTCTGTGATGAAAATACATTTTCACAGAGCAATATGCTGCAGTGAAACTGTGAACATACCTGCACCGGATGGACGAGGCCCTGGTTTAGAGTCAGTGTAATGACGCTCAGGGCAAAGTGTCGAACAGTGGACTGTGAGTGGAAGAAGGAGTCCAGCACCTGCTTCAGGTAAATCTGCATTATGGAGCTGCTCATGCCCGATGAGATGTCCCCCATTTCCTTCAGATCCTCCTCCTTGGCTTGACTCTTCCCTGAATACACAACAGCATCCGCCTGATTAGCTCTGGGATGTTGTCGGCAGATGGAGTAACAGAACACACGAGGTGGATTTGTAAAACTCACATCCGCGATCGGCCTCCTGCATGCGGGAGTCCTCCTCCTGCAGGTAAGTCTGCAGGTTTTTTAACACCTGGATCTTCCGACTGACCATAGTGGTCTCATCTGAGAGGATACTGTTGTACAGAACCTTCACATCCTGCACAAACATGATCTCTGGGTTCATGATGAACTGGAAGCCTTGAGACCATGGAAAGAATGTAAATACAGATGTCATTACTCAGGAAACTAATGTCAAAGATACAGGCAAGTAAAAGATTAGAGCTGTCAACAATAAATGACTATAAGTACAGTGAATGGATCTGATGTTAAACAGCGATGAAGTGCACCATACCTAGACCTATGATGGCCTTGATCTGGACTTCCTCCTCTTCATGCGTGGTGAAGTACAGCAGAAGCTCCAACACTTTGTCCTTGATGATAATCTGAGTGACACATGGATTCATTTTCATTCATTCACCAAAACAGCAATTCTGCGTACAACAATACAACGTTAAAGCAGAGTGCTGATGTTTACCTTGCTGGCACCCTTGAAATCCTCCTGGTCAAAATCAAAGTGTCGGCAGAGAGCCCCCACCGTGAACAGAGAACGCAGGAGAGTCGGCTTGTTCGCTACCAGGGTGGAGCTGCTGGGGTCCTCCTGGTGCTGGGTCTTCAGTTTTGCCAGAGCTCCTGTAAAATCATACGAACCGACAGTGAAACACTCATTTTGTTTTGAGCATTCAATGCTAATTTACTTGGATGTGAGATGATGAGCATGAGCGTATAAATGTAACTTTTTGAAGGTGAATAAACAGGTAAATAATTTAATTTGTGGTCTATTTGACATTTTTCCATTTCAAGGTCTATTAGGATTGTGCTACAAGTGCATAGTTCTTACCATAGTAACGATTAAAACAAGCCCAAACAAACTTGTAGTTGTGTGTGACCTTGTTCACAACCGCACCGAGACAGCTCACACTGTGTTGTACAACCTGAGAAGCAAACACAACAAATGATATCACGATGTTCCGAACAGTTGCTTCACAACAGTGCTGTTCAGTTAGTTTTTTCTGTCAAAGCTGCAAGAAGCAAACGCCACTGACCGTCATGCCATATTTGATGATGAGCTTCATCAGGTCTTCTTCTATGGTATTGAGGAAAGTCTCACTCGGCTGATCCATCAGTGGAACGACCAGCTCCAAGATCTTGGCCACGTTGCAGATCAGCATGAAGTCATTCTGAGTCTAAAATGTCAGGATGAAGACACATGAAAGCCAAAGTATAGGTTTAACACTTTTTTCATTTGGCTGTAACTAGACTTAAAGCATAAGTAGAGGAAGACATTATAATATGATGTAATATATATTAAAATAAGTTATAATTACATTGCACTTTGTGGTCAGGTAGGGCTGCATAGTCATAGCATGTTTGACCATTAACTCTGCTTTGATTTTGCTGAACAGGTAGAGAGTGGTGATGCATGCTACGAGACGACCTGAGTTGACCCCTTTGTCCTCACAGTCTGAAACACAAACAGAAACATCTGTCACCACACTGTGTCTGTACATGTGTACCAAAATAAAAATAAAAAATATGAATTCTGTAAGCAAATAAAGTATTAAATTGCTTTCCGTTACCTGCAAGAGACTCCTCGTATTTCAGTATGTGTTCCACGAGATTGTCCACCAGCTGAACACAGGCCTTCCTGGCAGGTTTGTACGAAGCGTCCTTCTCTGACTTCAGCAGCTGCAACAGAGTTCAGATAAAATTAAACAACTATGACAAAGACAAAGAAGCTGCTGATGAGATATCGAAACAGTTTAACCAGTGAAAAAACTCACGTTCTGCAGAAGTTGCTCAAACCAATCGTAGCCTGTATCTTTACATGCCAACACCTGTGATGAAATCAAAACACCACAAGAGCCAGATTGTGACAATGTCAAACATACAAATGTTTCTTATTTGAAAATGTGCAAGAGATGTTTTGGTCACATGTTAGATAGTACGCACCACATCTGTGATGTTCAAGATCTTTCTGGTCATGGCCTCTTTGTCGTGGCCGGGTGTGGGCGTGAACCAGAGTTTCTGGAAAGTCTCATTCACCAATTTCTGCACGGGCGGAGATATGAGGGTTAGCTAAAAGTATATTTTGTGTATATTAAAACAACTTCCAAGCTTTAACATAAAGCTAAATACAAACCTTGATCCCCTCCTCGTCATTGACTCTTCGGATCATCTTCACACACATCTCCGTGATCTTGTGGAATTCTGGTTGCTCCAGGCAGATATCCCTCAGGATCTTAATGACCCTCTTCCTTACACTGATACCTGTGTCCTATAAGAAGACAAAATGGGTACAAGGACATCTCAGTAGAAGCTTAATGTAAGTTGTGAATTTGCTTTGATTTATTGCCAGATTAAAACAGCAAATATCTGTGGAAATGGAAAATAGGAAAACAAATGTATGGATGATGTACAAAGAGTGACATTGAATTTACCAATATCCTTTCAATGAGCATATCGTAGTACTGCTCAATGAGCTGAGGTCGACTTAGCACAAAACGGCCCAGGAGCTCCACAGCGGCCTCTCGCACACTGGTTGAGTTGTCCATGAGGCGACAATGAACCCCACGCTGCATATCCAACTGAAAAACAAACACAATGGCATTAACAGTTAAGAATATACATGATGGCTGCAAGTTTGATAGTGTGAAAGTTTACAGGATGACTTACCCGTGCCAGAATACTTGGATCCACAGCCACTACTTCAGACAGACACTTCATGGCTTTAGTTCTGACTGCAATAGCACTCTCACCCAAAACTCTCAGAATCTATATATGACACAAAAGAAAAAAAGTTAGTCACAGACAACATAACCCAATCTCCCCCATTCTTCATATTAAATTGACTCTCTCACCTGTGATAAATAAATATCAAAGCTCTGGGCAAAAGGCCTCATAGAGGCCAGATATCTGACGATTACACACGAATCATCGTAGTCTATTGCGTTCATCCTGAAAAGAAAGTCAAGAGGATAGTTCATTACCAGGATGGGTGAACAAGTCAAACAGCACAGCAAAATAAACCCAGTGATCCACAGTGAATTAGTAGTATTTACCTCAGAGCACTGGAATGTGATTGTGAAGTCTTCATGACCTTGCGTAGGAATTTCTTTCGTGCATCGGCTTTCTGCATAATCTCCTCAGTCGAGTCGACATCCTTGGAATGACTGTGACCTTTCCAGTTCTCGTCCTCATTTTGAGACTTCATTGCTTTCTCTGCCTCACTTGTTGCGTCCCTGAACCACTGGGCAATATAAAATTTCCTGGCAAACTGGATGAAACAAATGAGAAGTGATATTCAAAATGCTGATTATTCTAAGGCATATTATACGGTATAAAAACCCAACTGACACCAAGGAACACTTTTAATCCATATGTCTTTTATGCTAATCGTAACAACCTGCAATTTACCTGTATCAAACCACTCAAGAGCTTCATGTAACTGAAGTACACACGATATTACAGCAAAAATGAGCATCCAGTCCTTAGGGAAATTTTAAATGTGGCCATAATGATTATATTAAACGCTCACCAATAGAGATGAATCTTTGTCACTGCTCTCATCTAGGTAATCTAATAAGTCCTTCTGAAGTTGCTGCACCTCATCACTGCCTGGCGTCTGTAAGCACAAAAACAAACAAGGGTCAGTTCCACAGTAGCTCAACAGCACTGGAAATATATAGGTGATTAAAAGAGTCAGTAGTTATCTTGCCCACCTCTCTGAGAATGCGGTCAATAGCCTTTTGGTCCATGTTGCTGGTTACAGCATCTTTGCGCAGTCGGGAAGCTACAGTGCCGAGGTAGTCCAGAGACGCCACCCTGAGAGCCATTTCTGTCTGCTTGTTACTGAACTGGTGCACCTGAGAGCACAAGAGGTGAAGCAGAAACGTCTCAACAACCAAAAAAAACGCACAAGCAGCGGTTTCCACTGGGCAGATGTGAAGGATGTGACTCACCAACAGCCGGCCCAGTAAACTGAGCAGTAGTTCAGATGCAGGCCACTCGGGCTTGTTGATTGTGGACAGGAGGTCGTGAACGAAGTTCTCAAACAGAGGCCTGTAGTCCTCCTCTCCCTGCTTACTGCCACACCTGACACACAGAGAATACAACTTTTATTAGAAAATATTGTTCAACATTAAGTCAATTAATATTAGAGTGTATTCCACAGCAGGAGCAGGTACAACGTTTTTAGGATACTGACAGTTAAGTGGCTTACGTCATGATGAATATTGAGAGACAGAGCAAAGACTCACTTCTTGAGAAACACCGAGAGGAAGTTCTGAGCTGTCCTCATGGCAGTTTCAAACGTGTTTGTGATAAGGACGTCTTTATCCACCTGGGTACACAATGTGTAAATTAATTTATGAAACAAAACATGTATCAGGATCATTTAAATATCAGTTAAATCCATCGTCTTTACCTTCTTGTGAGATTCATCCTCTGCTTCTCTCACAGAGGGAAGGTGAACCACACACTGGATGAGCTGAAGAACCAGAGCAGAGACCATCTGGATGTACACGGGCTCTCCATCCGAATCACCGTTGTTCAGCCTGAGGAGGAAGAAGGAAACATTTATAATAATAATAATAATGATAAACTTGATTTCTACAGCACTTTTCTTAACAATGGTACAAAGTGCTTTACAAGGAAGAAACAACAGATAAAATGAGAACGAAACAACAGAACACAAGCAGAGAAAATAGAATGATGACATAGATAACATTACATAAATGAATAAATGGGATTGGTCAGTGTTAATAAGAGCCAATGTCATTGATTTGTAAAAGCTTTAACAAAAAGAAATGTTTTAGAAAGGAATTTAATAGAAGATAGATTATAAATCTGTCTTAGTTTGTTATCTAACAGTGGTCGAGAGGGCATTTGGCTCATCACTAGATTTGTTTACTGAGCAGCACTGGAGACATTTGTTTTATTTGCCATTTCAGTGAACAAATATTCACTTTACGCGTTCTTACCTGAAGTTCCTGAGGCTGCGTTTATTAGTAGGCAGTCTGGCAAGGGAGGTGAAGATCTCTTCAAGAATGAGCTGCCTGTGTTTCTCGTAACGAGAGAAGACCTGAGGGAGAGTATAATGCAAAGGATTGAATCAAATTATTAGATTGGAGATGTTGCTGTGCAATATCATCAGAAAATGAGAATCTTAAGCAAGATGAACTGCTAAAGCAATAGAATATGCCATGACAGACTTACTGCTGTCACCAGCGTGATGGCGCACAACTGCAGCTCGCTGACGTTCTCCACAAAAAACGGAGTAATACCCAGAGTGGACACCTAAAAGTCGGGCACAGAAGCAATCAGGTACGTTAGCGCTCTGGAGTTCATGAACTTGAATGACATCCGATCAGATTTTGAGTCTCACCTGGAGAATCGTGGTGTCAGTTTGCAGCTGTAACTCCAGGAGCTCCGAGATGCTGCTGACGATTTCACACACTTTGCTGTAGAGCACGACCACCACCTTCTGTTTATGGCTGGAGCTCTTTCCTCGCTTGGACTTTGGTGTGTGCACGCCACCTTAAATGAAGAAGATAACACCGATAATAAAACAACGGTATGTGACGCAGGTTGTTTTAAAAATGTTCTCAACAACTTTGCGTTTGAATGTGTCAGACACAAGACATTTCAATATTCAATTACAGGGTTATGTGAGACTATTGCAAGAATATTCTGTGGCCAACTTTTACTTAAAAGTGAAATAATCTGATAAGAATTTTGTCAGGAATCTCATTTTTTTAATAAATCCCTGAAGGTTTTAAAACTGCTTCTCGACTTTGTCTCATCATTAAATGTAACAGTGGAGTTCTCATGTTTTAAGCTCTTTTCCAAAATGTGCAAAGAAAATTTGAGCACAATCAGGCATAAAAAGAGTATAACATGGATTCAGCTAGTTTATATGTACATTCTCCAACATATAAAATAACTCCTGCAAGCTATTTTACGAGACTATTGCAATTTATGAGAAGAGAGGAAAACAGTGCTGACCTCCGTGGGGATCCACCCTGTAGGCCGGGTCGTACTGAGGGTACAGAGAGCTCTGCAGATGGAACTTGGTGAACTGCAACACCCTCTCGATCACATCCTCCATGTACACAACCTTGGGCATGTGTGGAGACGTCATGATGTTGAGTGCAGTCAGACAGGCATCGGCGGACTTGGTCACCCGCTCCATGATGAGGTCGCGCCACAGCCGCTCCTCGTCCATGGAATCATTATCCTACATATTCCAAAAACAATTTTGTAAAGCATAATGACACAACTCAGAAGCTCTACATATAAGTTAAATGAATTAAGAGTCATCATTCTACAGTTAAAATAAATATTTTCTTGCTGACAACTTACATGACTCAATAATGTGGAAAGTTTGACACTGTCCTGAATGTTCTTCTCCAGGACATTTAGTATTTTCATCAGTTTGCTTGAAGAAAACTGTAAATCAATGAAACGATGATGATTACTCGCACAGAAATGCAGCTATGACGTTGAAACCATGTGACAGAGCACAGACACACTTCTCTTACCTTGTTAAAGATGCCCATAGCTTTAATCTTAGCAGAATCGTTTCCGAGCTGGTTCAACTGCTGCTTTCCAAGCAAGAGCTCCTGAGGTATTTCATCATCATCTGTGTGAGGGAACAAAATTATAACTTTGCCACTTCCACAGATGTCAAGTGCCATGTAAAGTGTGCAGTGCTTGATGTTTACCTTCAGCAGTAAGATCCACCTCATCAAGGTTCTCGAGGATGCTATCCATACTGGCTGCGAATCTCTTAAATGTGGAGGAGTCCATAACTTCTGTTAAACAAAGGATAAGTTAATTCATAAAGACATGAAACTCGTTCGTATTACAAAAGTTCAAGTTCAAAGTGGTAGAACAGTACCCTCCAGTGTCATCTTGGGATCGTACGCCTTCTTGTTTTTATGTTTCTCTTTTTTCTTCAATTTTTTGGCAACTGAACAAAAAGAAAACAACATTAGTCAAATCCTTAACAGCAGTAAACAGGAACTATTTAACAGAGAGAGACCTGGGGGGAGTGATCCAACTGTCTAGGGAGATGGCCTGATTTGAGATTTGAAATAGCGATAATTTGAATGACAGGTGTCACAACCAAGACAAAACTAAATAAAAGTATATTTATATATATATATTGTCTTCACAGAGATTGTCTTTGCTGTTTCACTTTTTTGTGAGAAAGACTCACCATCACTTAGGATTGGCGGTGGAGATTCTTCATCCGATTCAGCCAGGATCCTATCACGAGGACGGTTACCGGACCCCCGGCGAACGTTTTGAACACCTCCGCTTTGACGGTGCTCTCCAGAGCCTTTCCTCTCTTCCTGCTTCGAGGTCTTGTCATGGTCTTTCTTGTGCCGTTTCTTTGCAGCTGGAATAAAAGACAGAGAGAATAAAGATTAGGATGAGTGAGAAAGAAAGTTTCTAAAGATGTTTAAGCAAAAATTATGACATTTTTACAGAATTTTATAAAATGTGAGGAAAAGTTGGAAAATATTTGGTGGCACAAACGTTTAATCTTAAGGATTACAGAGAGCTAAAATGTTCAGTGGAGGGGAGAGAGTGATCTTGACAGATTTTGTCACACTCTGATGTACATGTACAGACATTTTTTTAGATTGAATACTTACACTTATTTTCAGAGTCATCGTCTTCATCATCATCTTTGTCTTCATCATTTGAGTCCAACTCGGCGTACTTCAATTTCTTGCTGACGACACTGTGCCTTCGCTTGTTTGTCTTCTCACAAAGTGACTTCTCTGTAAGCACAAGAGCTGAGTGAGCTTTCAGCAGATTAAACATGTACAATTAAAGAGAAGACACAATGACTGTGATAAGAGTGATTTCTGAGACAGTGGTGTAAAGTAAATGAACAACACAGAAACAAAGTTCCCCCCAGTTCAGTGTGTATATTTAATAAACAAAGAAAATCATACCTTTCCCTGATTTGTCGAAGGAGGACGAGTTCTTGGATTTGGAGCCGTGTGCGTTCCTGCTTTCCTTGATGATCTTTTTCACCTCATCAACACTGAGTTTCTGAACCACAACAACGGGCTTCGCTCCTTTGTTTAAGTTCTCTACCAAAGACATTCTCTCCAGTCGGATCAGGGGTTCGCTCCAGACCTCTTTCAATTTGTTTGGAGGTAGTGGCTCTTTTTCTTTGCCGTCTCGTTTCAATTTTGGAATCACGAAGTTCTTCAGACTCCCCGTCTTGCCACCGAGCAGGAATGAGGGGAACTCGCTCGGTTTTGTCTCCAACGACTGCTGTTTGTTTCCAGTTTGGCATCTGACGCTGCCATCCCCACCTCTTTCTTCTTTTTTATTTTGGGGGCTCTGAAGGGCGGAAGTGTCTGTCTTCTGACGACCATTAAAGTCAGCGGACTTTCGGCTCCCGTCTTGCTTCACTCTCGGGCTGTCGGATTTCGAATGACGTTCAGGAGAGTGTCTGTTGCAGTTTTCTGTTGACTGTGTCTTGTGTTTCCTTTCCCTGTCTTTCTCTCTGTCCCTATCTCTATCGCTATTTCTATCTTTACATTTATCTCTATCTTTATCCCTTTCTCTGTGTTTGGCCCTGTCCTTCTCTCTATCTTTTTCTCTTTCTTTATTTCCTTCTTTATTTCCATCTTTATTTCCATCTTTATTTCCATCTTTGTCTTTGTCTTTGTCTTTGTCCTTATCCTTTTCTTTTTCTTTATCCTTTTCTTTATCCTTGGCTTTGTCCTCTCCGTGTTTGGAGTTACGCTCCATCCTACTAATGGTTTTTGGAGTCTCTGCTTGGTTGACATGGGATCTGTGACTGTTGTGGTTCTTTTCCTCTTTGTTGCGCGACTCTGAATGCTTGTCATGTTTTTGCCGTGGTGTGTCTGTTCGTCTTTCATCGGAACGGCCGTTACCACTCTCCGCCTTGCCATCATGCTTGTGTTTGGATTCCCGCTGGTGCTCCTGCTTCTGTTTAGCAACCAGAGGTGCTTCCTGCTTCTCTGGTTGCCCATCTGAGCCAGACTTTTTTTGAATTCGTTCTTTGGGATTGTCAGAATGCTTTTTGTTGATCCCAGGTTTGTTTTCAACAACTTTGTCTACCTTCACATCAGCCTTTGAATTTAGGTGTTTCAGCTGGTCATCACACAACGGATTTGCTTCCAAAACCACGACAGGTTGTCCGGTCACTCTGCCAGCTTGCTGCAGGTCAATACTGACCATCAAAGCCGGCCGACTGGCACAGTTACTTGCGGGATTTGTCTTCTTGGGTGTCACCTTGCTGCCAGCGTTGCCCCCTTGTACAGCAGGTCCGTCACCTGCCTCTGCTCCGGATTCCTGAGGATATGAGTCTTGCTTCCGTTTCTTCAGTGGCTTGTCTGCAATAAAGAACACTTTATTAGTTTAGATACCCGTAAAAAAAAAAAGCAAATACAGGGTCGGAGAAAAAAAACAAGAAGGCACAGGGAAGAGACAGAAACGTACCTTTATCCTGGACTTCTTTAGACCATCGTTCTCTCTCATTGGCTGTCTCGCTTTCTATTCTCTCAATTTCTGCAATTGCATCCATCTCCGCATCATCATACACGCCCCCACCGACGACTGCAATCTCCTTGGTATTTGGCCGAACAGGAGGCGGCTGACAGTTCACCTGCTCCGCAGCACCAAACTTGTGTGAAAAGTCCTGAGCGTCCCTTGACAACTGATTATTATTCATCAAATCAATTTCATGGTCTGAGTCCATATGTGCCCGTGGAGGAAATTCTCTGGATTCATCAATATCTGGAATCTTCACTCGGGACAGCTTTAACGTCAGCTTGGCAGAGTCTTTTGCTGGGGAACCAACAATGTCGTACAAGTTATTTTTATCCATCTGCTCATTTTCCTCTTTACTTCTCTCTCTCTGCTTCTTTTTGCGGTTGGCAGAGGCGAGGAGCAGGTCAGGCCTGGATCCTGCTGAAACACAAATAAATTCAAAGAAAAGTGAGCACCTGAGAATAGGTCTGGGTAAATAACAAACTGTATGATAGCGTATTATTTTTGATTCTACAAAAAAATGCAGAAGAATCAACTTGTTGCCAAGGCAGCATACTTTTTGCCATCTCTTCACTTCCAGCAGAGGAACACACAGACTGTGGTGATTTGACTCGATATGCAGCAGCCCTCACAGAGGGGTCATTGTCCTGTTGGAACACAACACATTTATCATTTACTTTTAAACGCTGATGTACAGTTCCCAGTTCGGGATATCGTGAATCTGTGCATTACCTCATTTCCCAGTCTGTGAGCCATGTTCATGTATTCTTCATCGGTGACCAGTCTTGCATTGTGATTAGAAGAACTACTTGAGAGACCAGAGACCTTGTTGTCATGGCTGTTTCTTACACCACCAGGAACTGAAACAGAGAGCAAAATAAAAATCTCCAGTTAGATTATTTGTGATGGGCAGTGTAACATATCTATGTGTGAGATAGATACTTTTCCCATCTTTGCGGATAGCTGTAGTTTTACTGTTTGAGGGTTAAGTTATGCTAAGTTAAAGGATTAGCTTAAAGGGATAGTTCACTGAAAATGAAAATTCATTCATTATCTACTCACTACCATGTCGATGGAGGAGCGGGGGAAGTGTTCGATTCATGAGTCTCAGGGGTAAACAGTGTTGCAGCCAAGGCGACCCCTTCTTCAGACGCAATAAAACTGAAAAAAACATAACATACCTCCATACTGCTCGTGTGGTGCCATCCAAGTGTCTGCAAGCCCCGACATTCATATTCGACTTAATTTACACCGTGTTTTAAGCCTGAATGTCCACTACTGGATGTAGCGATGCTAGCGGATGTAGCGATACGAGGCACACCAGCACGTTCCCTTGGGCGAGAGTGTGCGCGGTTTTCCAGTGTGTCCATGAGAACGTGTACGGAGGATATCAGTGGACATTTATGTTAAAAACATGCTGCAAATGAAGCCATTTTGAGTCAAATATGAATGTCGGGGCTTGCGGACACTTGTATGACACCACAGGAGCAGTATGGAGGCATGTTGTGTTTTTTTCTACTGGTTTTTTTACGTCTGAAGAACTGGTAACCATTTCCTTCAATTGTATTGGATTTGGCTGCAACACTGTTTACTCCTGAGACTCCAAAAGTGTTTTGTGGACTCTAACACTTCACCCGCCCCTCCATCAGTATAGTGGTGACTGGATAATGAGTGAATTTTCATTTTTCTGTGAACTATTCCTTTAAGCAGTTGGATTGTGTCCAGCTTACTTTATCTGAACTTATCGGGAAGGATCTGCAGGTTATAGTGCAGCCAATACTCCCACGCATTTCTCACTTTGTACTCACCTTGCTGAGTCTGATGGTGCTGGGAGTAACTGGGTGGATTGTACTGCATGTAGTCTGCAGGACTCTGGGGAGTATAGGGACTGGGTATGGGGCTGTTCTGCTGGGGTACGAACCGGGAAGCTGACCCAGACTGCGGGGACGTAAAACATCTGCAAAAGGAGGAAGGTAAAAAATCCTCTTAGTAAAAGTACAAATGCATCTAAATATATAGTAATCATACAGTGTGATGTCACCACCTTACCCAGGGGGGCTTTGAGGAACAGCGGTCTGCTGGTAATTCGATCCTGGACTCCCATGCATTTGATTCTGGGCTATCTTATACTGTTGCATCATCGGCTGCTGCATCACACCTAAAAGATAAGGATTAAAAAAATCTATAATCAGTGTTACACAAACAGGAAGTCAGATAAACACATGTCTGCGGCACCAAACCTCACCTACTTTCCTTCCTCTGATTCTAAACTGTAAACATCAGAAGCAATTTTTATGATAATGCTGCTCAATACAGCACCACAGCTTCGTGCAGCAGCAAAAATGACTAAAAAGTCTGTTTAGCAATGTGGTGAAACTGGACAGAGAGCATGCAGTGACTCAGTCCCTCTTCCTCATCCCATCCCAAACCTTTTACTGGGATAACATACTTTTGTCCCCAAAGACTTTGGGGTTCCTGGAAAGCAACGTTTGTAGAAGTATTGGCATGTCACCCTCGGGTTCATCGTTCCCCAAGTTGTCCTTCAACTCTCTGCAAAGCAAAGAAAAAAAATGATTAGAGCGTTATGATTCCTCATCCAATTTCAGAGCGTGATTCTGACAACCAAGTGAGCATGAGCTGACCTGTCTGGTAATCTGTAATCTAATCACTGAAATTGAAACATTGATGACTTCGCTGTGGCACTTTCATTAAGACTGCTGACAACTATACTGGCGTAACAAAGATTTCTGCTGCTACTAGCAAGTTTTCCTCTCTTGAACTGGTACTTACATGTGTTCAGTGGAGACCTGGGTAAGGCTATGTGCCAGCTGAGTCACCAGATTTTCGTCCCGACACACCAGGAGGCTGCTGACCTCTTCAGAGATCCTTCCATTGTAGAGCAGACTCTTAGCAGTAGTGGCCGGGAGAGGAGAAGGCAAGGGCAGCTGGTTCAACACTAAAAGGAAGATTGAAGGACAGGTTAGGTCTTTCATATATGGGAACGTCAGCACAAAGAAAGGCTCATCAGTTTGTACATTTAACAGATCTCCCCTTTGTTGGGTACACTTTTATAACCTAATAGGATCCAATCCCTAAATTCGGCAATGAATATTATCTTTGGGAATTGTTCAGTATTATGCTGTTTTAACAGTTTGGGTGCAGTTCCTACAACTTTCCATCTTCTGAAACACAAGCCCCTTCACCTCTGTCCGCCCTGAGATCACCCGGATTAAGAAACAACACCATTTTCAATCACACAGCTACAGTTATGTCTGGTACAACTCCACAGCCAAGTCCAGCATTCCTTAGTCTTGCCACATCTCGGTTTTGAATGTTAGTGTTTAGGCTACAGTGAGCGGCATTAGAGACGAGGTTTGCACTTACAGTCTGTCAGGCTAGCAATTCCAGCGAGAGTAGTGATGGGGACATGAGGCATATCACCATTCATGCTGAAGATGAGGTCAAGAGGTCGTGTCAATGCACGGGCTGCTCGATATCACCAAACTCTTCCTATTCCTCACATCTCCGACACGCTGCAGAGAGACAGAAAAGTGAAACAATCTCGCCGTCAATAATGGTCGGACGACATCACGTGAAGTATTGTTCCCAGTTAAAACCAGGAAAATCGTCAAATTGCATCAGAATAAAAAAGATCATATTAGTCGATAAATGTTATTCCTTTCAGTTTTAACGTTTTCCTGCTGAGTGAAGGTTGTAGTTTGAGGTAAATCAAAGATGTGCTAAACCTCCTCACAATGTTTGCACAATGCACGAGCAATATATTGACATAGTGAACCTTTGTTATGTTGCTAATGATTAAAAAAACACAGTAAATTGTGACAATTATTGATACAGTGTCATTGCCCTGGTCTATATTTTGCATGTACCCAGTGTGTGCTAAACCTGTGTCATTTCATGAGTGTGCATTATTACAGTGCCAACGTAACTGCCCTTTGATGTGGGCAGATCGTGCCCGGATATCAAGCCCGGACATGTATTTACAAATGATCGATCTGTTGCAGTTTCTTTGCCAGAGCTGCAGCTTCTGGTGCCCGAACACCCCCCCTCTGATCACCCGGGGCCCGTAAATACACACACCGTTCCAAATGTGTGCACAATGTTTGTATCTCTGAGATGTTTGCAAGCTGCGTGAAGGTGAACATGCAAATAGCTGCAGAAGCACGAAGTTAGCAGGTTTAGCTCCTGGTTCCAGATGCGAAGCACAATGTAATTCAGGTGGTGGACGAATCGATGTAATAATCAACGGTGAAAGAAAAGAAGGGAAAAAAAGAAAAAAGTTAAAACAATTCTGCGTGTGTGTGTGTGACGTTAGCTTGTTTGTGGTTTGTTCAAATTCATGCTAGCGACTGAAAGAGAGAGAAACGTAAACACACAAAGCTATTGATAAACCCGTGTAGCTACTTAGGTCTACTTATACTCTTCCTTTTGTTTTCAATTCAGGTTTGCGTGGCTGCTCGCAAGCACAACAGCGACGTTAGCTCGTCCTGACACCAGAAGTGACTGTTATTACTCGGTAATTACTCTTATTTCCGCCCTGGAAAACACTTATTTGACAAGCCGAGCTGGGAAAACGACGTTTAGGGGAGATACTCCAGTCAACTCGGGGTTGTTAGCCGGCTAGCAACAACTGGAGATGCGGCTAACGTATGCTAGCTGGCTAGGTATATGTGCAGCAACTTGCCCGAGCTAGCATCACCACCGGGAGAGCATCCAGCCCGTTTTAGCCGTGAGCTGCCGACTCTGTGCGGCTCTTTCCTCGGTGTTATGTGTCGCGCACGGACTCGGATATTCACCTCCCACTTGCTACGGCCTTCCTCGAACGCATCCCCGGCTCACAAAGTGGACCTCGGACTTGCCTAAGGAAGCGTAACCCCAACCCGACGCCAGGGAGGCAGGGTACAAAGCAAAGACCCCATCACAAATGAGAATGATCCACCCCCCCTCCCTCCTTTTTTCTCCTTGTCTGATCCCGGGAACAGGCTCCCGGCGGCCGCCTGGTGTGTCCGGTCGAGCGGTAACACCCCGGGACGGTGGCGCGATTACCCAGATGAGCGGTCGGTGTCGTTGAATCCGGCTTATTTACCTCGGGATGTGATGAGAAAGAGAAGTGGCTCTGGTGGAGGTGGAGGTGGAGGAGGGGGAGGAGCAGGATGGCAGCTGGAGAAGAGCCTCTAGCTCCCTCTCCGTCCCAGCGCCCAAACAGCTCCTCGGAGCAGGCAGCGTCAGTGAGTGATCCCTGTCTGTGTGGAGGACCGGAGGCAGGGGGGCTCCTCTGGCTCACACACAGGCGGACACTGATGCCCCGGAGCGGCCTCATCACACGATGGAGTCGGGTGCTGGTTTATTATTTTTTTTGGGGGGGGGAACAGGTGAGAGAGGTGGAGGTGGAGGGGGTGGCACCACACAAACCACCCACCTCAATTTCAGTATCAAGAAGTCCTTCCCTCCCCCCCATCTCTCTCCACTCACACCAACCGGTTGAGGCACATGGCTGCACACACACCCAGTCTGGCTCTGCCCATGGTTCCTCCCCATTAAAGGTTCAGTGTGTAAAATCTGAGATTAAATAATCCTAGTGATGTTTTCACTAGTGTGTTCCATCTAAATTGTACAAATTGTTTTCTTTACTCTAGAATGGGCCCTTTATATTTATAAACTTTATATTTACATCAGGAGCGGGTCCTCTCTCTACGGAGGCCGCCATGTTTTTTTTACACTCAACACCTTTTGAGTTTTTATGACAACTGAAGGTTGCCACAGGTTCTCTTTCATGTTTGTGGCTGTGGGGTAGAGCGGTCATCCTTCAACCAGAAGGTGAGCGGTTCGATCCCACACACATTCTACACATTGGACCTTTAAAAGGGGGTTAATTTATTGTGGGGACTGTTGGGTTTCTCTATAATATGGTGCGGTCTCCACCTCACTATGCAAAGTGCCTTGAGATACCGTATGTTGTGATTTGGCACCATACCAAAAAATATGAATTGAATTGAACCGAACAAGAGGAAATATAAAACAAACAAAGACATTTGAATACAAAGTGCATTAAATGAAAATAAAATAGAGCTCAATCAAACAACTACAGTACTATATACATTAAAGGATGCAAGATGTATACTGTATATGTATAAATAAATAATGGCACATTATCAGATGGGTAAATAAACAGGAAGCAGGAAGCAAATATGGCGAAATTGTACTGTGGTGAGAAATCTGTTTGAAAATGTTGAAGGAGCAATTAAGAAGAATATAAGCCAGGACCAGAAAAGTAAAGGTGATGACCCCACTGTGTACCAAATCATATCAGGATCCACTGCAACCTCGGCTGATTTCTCAGTGGTGGTTTGCAGATGCAAAGATGAACACATTTTAGGGATAGCCAAAAAATGAAATTTCACTCATTATCTACTCACCACTATGCAGATGGAGGGTTGGGTGAAGTGTTTAAATTGAATTGGAGTGTTGAACTATCCCTTGAATGATGAACTATCCATTTAAAATGATAAAATGATAATTAAATCATTAACTAGTTCAATAACAATTTCAATCAGAGGAATTATGTTGGACGCTGGCACTTGAATGCACTACCGTATCTTTTGGACATGCCTATAAAACATTCAAATATTTAGAAAGAAAATATGGCAAATTTTACGAAAGATTTTGTAACATGAAATCCCTTGTGATGTTGAGGTCCTGTACTTTGGTGTATTCAAAGAAGGTGTGAACGAACGAAACCCGTTAACCTCAAGCAGTGGATGAACATATAGATAAAGAAATCTTTGCAATAGAAAGGATAAGTCTCTCACTGAGATCAAGGGCAGAGGCTTTTTCGTAGAAAATGGGAGAATTGGATTTTCCTAAATTACAGGGGACAATAAGGACGCTGCCTCCATGTGATTTTCTTTGCTATTCACATGAGATATAATAGCCTAGACTACTTATCTTAGATGGCTCTAACCAGCAGCCCTAAACTTCCATGTCAAGTATCATTAATGTGAGGTGTGCTTGGAGTCCTGACATCACACCATCACATCAGCTGACCTACAGCACCAAATGTTGCCAATGGCTGGAAGTCACCCTCCTCCTAGGCCTTCTCACATGATCCAGGTTATTCAGGAAGGTAGGAGTCTGTGCACATGTAGGTAGACCAATGAAAAACATTCACCCGTTCATCTTTTAGTCTTTAAAAGTGCAAAACATCAGCTAGGAACAAGTTAAGTCAGTTTCATGGGCAGGCCTTCGTCCCCCTCTTGTGGAGAAAAGTGAAACATTCCTAGTAGCCGAGAAGACAGAGACGTTGAGCTGTAGCTTGCCTCTTTTTCAATTTTTTGTCTGACTGCCATCTTGTCCTGCTGAAACTTTGATCATCTTAGGAATATGTTAACAGTTTGGCCCCAGGGGCAGTGATGAAATCCAACAGAGAACAGTAAGAACCAATGTGTATAACTGAGAATAAGTCGCTTTTTGGAAAATACAGTTTTATGCAGTGACGTTTGTTTTTCATTGTGACCTTTATCGATGATCAAGTTTATTTAAAAATAGAAATACCTCAACATCAACCAATGCTGGACTTAATTCAGAAGCAAAGGCAGCATTGGAGCCTGTGAATCCCACATGAGACCATTAAGATGCCGTCACTTGCCTCTACTGGAAATTAAGTAACAGTTTACAACCCTATTTGCACCTAACTTTCTAATCCCCACCATGTTAAAAAGGCTGAATGAGGAGAAAAGCAGCTCAAGCTCTCACGTTCTGCAGCTTGAACTAGAACTGCTCCATATAGGTAGCTGGTCTTTATAGTTTCCTGACTTGTGACACTAACAAGCAAACACTGTCTCTTTCTTCATTTGTGTTTTTGAAGTATCTCCTTATTTATAAATTTGCTTTGTAATGTTTGTTCATTCATCAAAATCTCTACAAATACACTGAGCAAAATCGTTGTATGGACAGTTGAACAACTGTGTTTAGGAAATGTTTTTGTGGGGTTTATTTCAGGTGCTGACCCTGGTTTGACACAGAATTATTATTTCTCATTAACCTTTTATTCCATATGTTATATAAATTCTTTCTGTTCACCTAAGTAGATGGAGAGCTTAATTTGGTTTTGAAGGTAATTGATTTATTTAGTAAAGTGTAATTTATACTTTTGCAAAGATGGCACATTTCCGCATTCCTATATGGAGAATACCTGTACCACAAAAAAAGAAAAACTAGAAGAAATTTAGATTTTTCCTTATCTTGTATCTATCAGAAGAGAATAAAACATTATTTTATGTTATCTTTCTCTATTGTAAATATACAACCAGAACATTCCCTGTAGCTTGTGTGTGCTATATAAATTACAATAAAAGTTTATGACTTGTTTACTGGATTAAAGTAATATTGGACCATTACTGTAGCTCATGAATAACAATACCACACACACACTTTTTTTTAATATGACCAGCCAGCAGCTGACGCCTGTGTCAGGAGCTGTTGCATTTCAGGACCACAGGGTTTCACGGTAATTACTCCGCTTCAATGGGTTTAACCATGAGCCTCTAACCCGTGACGGTCATGAGGGTTTTCTGCCCCTCTCTGCTCTCCGGCACACCGAGGCAGCATATTTGAGGATTGAAACAACTCGGAGCTCCGAGGAGGCAGTCTTTCTTTTTGTTCTTGTTGAGAAGCCATCCCAATCAGAGGAACTATTCTCTGCAATCTAATTATCCAATTTGGTAAGATTGTGGTCTACTTGACTTTCTTTTCTCTTCTGCAGTGGAGTTAATCGGGGGGGTTAGAATATTTTTGCACTGTGTGATGAATTAACCCACTTGTAAATAACATTATTGTCAGCTGAGCTCTGAGTAGCTTGATATTATCTGACCAGATGGGACAAATTGATGCTGTAATATATGTTGTCTGCAGCAGGAATTGATTCTTTTGCATCTGCTGCTGCAAAACGACACTAGTGAAATATTGATAAGGTTTATGTTCCGATTGGTTTTTCTGTCTCTGTCACAAACTGTTGATTTGCAATCTTGACAATGAAGATTTACTGTTGTCACAATGTTAACCCATGCAAAATCCAAAGGGAAACCTAATTTAGACATAAAAAAAAAACATTTATTTGTGACAATATGTATAAATTTACATGCCACATTTTCATGATATGTGAGCTTTCCTTTTTCTCCATCTTAAAGAAATACAATAACAGATACATTTTAATATAGGCTATGGGTATATATGATGTTTTTATTTATTAATTGGCATATTTCTATTATATTAAAACAATTACAAATACGTTAAACAGCTCCATGGTGGTTAAGTGTGATGGTTTCTGATGTACAGTGTATGCATCCTGGTGTTGGAATAATTAACAGCGCTGTTCTTAACAAATGCATATTTATTCTCCAGTACAGCAGGCTGATTTCACACCCGACACGACGGATTATATATAAATATCCATTTACACTATGCAAATGAATATGATGTGACCCACTGGAAGAATACGAAGTCTTTGAAATAGTCACAATGTTATTGCATTGTATTTGATTAGTTTGTAATGTGATTTTCTGCAGATTTCTAGCTTGATGCGGTGCAATCGTACAGACGGAATGCCTCGTGGAGACTTCAACATCTATTTTGCCAGCAGCAGAGGAGGATTTGTCAGAGCTGAGGAGTATGCGTTTCTGTTTTTTTTCTTGAAATCAGGAATCGTTGCTTTGATTGAACCAGAGATTTTTGTATTCTGATGTAAATCTTTGTTATAACTATATTGACGTTGATATTGTAAAAGAGGTAAAGCCATGAATTTAAACTCTTTGTATGTTTTGGGTAATCCAGGGCTGTGGGCATAGCTCTGCTGGTGGTCATCCTGGCAGCTCTGCTCATCCTGGGCTGCTGGTACTTTAAGAAGAGGAGCGGCTACAGATTAATCAGGGTGAGACCATCACACAAACATTGGCCTTCAGATTTTAGACTTGAAATGATGAATTATCTGTCATTCTAACAAATTAAAAGCAGATATCAAATGTTACCGCAAATTCCATACATGCTATAAAGTGATTTCCACACTTATAAAGTGATTTCCACACTAAATCAGATAAAGACAAATCTTGGCTCAGATTGGTATAAAATTTCACTGTGACTTTCTCTCTCTTATTTAATCACTCTGTTAATTTCTCCTCTTTCCCCTCAACTCTTCACACATCTTTCTCTCCGCTGCAGAGCCCCAGATCGGGGTCACCAGGTGTCACAAGGGGCCAGTACTCAGAGGCAGGACCTTCCGCAGATAACAAGATGGCTCTCACCGACTTTGGCAGCTTCCGACCTGCGGTGAGGAATTTTACTCCGTTACATCCTCCTTTTACGTGACACAAATATTTTTGAATGCCAAGGGGGGAAAATGTATGTAGAAAATAAATAGACAGAGGACTTCAGGAAATAATGTTGTATCTTTCTAAATGACCCTTCAACAATTCACTGGTGGGAAGTCTCTACTTCTGTGCAACCCAAAGTCCATGACTGAGGGCACTTGTTCAATACAAAGCCTTGGGGCTCTGAACACAGTGTACAGCACGTGAAGCTGATGGAATGGAGGCCTGAAGGAGAGATTATTATGTCACCAGACGTGGGTTAGGTATTAAAATGTTTCATTCCTAAGGGAGGTATGCGGTTGTGTGCGCAAGAAAAGAAAGAGGGTGGGGTGGAGGGCTGGTTTCAGATCATATGAGATGGTGCTGATCAGCCCTTCATTTCTTTTTCCACTGTTCCACTGCAGCAGTCATAAGAGTCTACCAATAGAAAGTTCAAGACTGTTTAAATAGTGTCTACGTTTTACAGAGATGCTTAATTCCAAGTTAAAAATGTAGATTTTGTATCTGATATAATTATCTGCTACTGAAGACAACAGGAGATCAAGTAGAAAAACAAGACCCAGTCTGAGTGTTCTGATCTTCTTTCTAAACTTGCATCCATTTACTTTGAATGTGTTTGTCCCTCTTGTCTCCAGGTTCCTAACGCTCCTCCAGCCTATGAAAAGATTTCCTCGGGCCCAATGCCTCCTCCCTATTCCCCCTGAAGGACAGACGTCTGAAGAAGAACGGAAAATAACGTAGAGAACACTTCCTCTGTTGTCTGATAACTTCTCCTGTATAACCTGATGTCACTGTCTATATAGTTCCTAATGCTTTATAGTTAAATATCCATTGGTAAAACAATCTCTCACTTTGTAAAATCACTCCTGTGTATGAAGACACAATGTATATATATATTCAAGGTGCTTTCAATAAACAATAAAAGATGATTTCTCAAGGAGTCTTTTGTGTAAGGAAGCCATACAACACACATGCTGGGGACAGTCGCATTGTTTATTTCCATGCAATAACGTCCACAATTTTCAATGAAAGTGTATCTAGTAAATATCTTTTGAAAAATCTATATGGTAAAAATAAATAAATGTGACTTTATATGGGCGCAGACAAGTTGTACAAAGTCCTCTATCGGTTTATTTATATTTCTAAAAAGTAAAATGTAGTTGTCGAACAGTAACTAGTTGAAAAAAGGACAACGTGACTAAATCTGGATACAGAGAGTTGCATTGTTCAAACTGATAAATTAGAACAAGTTGAACCAATGAAGAGTATCCCAAATATTGCTTTCTGAAGCAGTATCCAATTGCATTGAAAAGTATTTAAAAAAACTTGAGCTGAAATTAGTGAACATCCCATTTTCTACTCATTTTGTTACAACAGTTGTCATTACTGGCCATGAGGTGAAAAAAGAGGAAAGTCAATAGTCTATAACATTCATCTGGGAAAAATCAACTGTTTCCACTTAAGAAAACCATCACAGTATACATTTCCAGTAAGTTCGATTGAGTATACAGTTTACCTAGAAGATGATCTAACCAGAGTAAAACCTACTGTGTCCTAAATGAAAGTTATGAGTCAAACTACAGCTGGAAAACAGTTCTTTAACTAATCCCAGGATTAATACAAGCGATGGATATGACTGATTCACTTTGTGTCTGCCTGTGGAGGCAGAAAAGAGGAATCATGTGTGAGTAGTGCTCCACGGGAACTGTTGGGGCAAACCAGCAGTGCATCCAGAGGTTTGGGGCAGGCAGTCAGCACTGTGGGATTGACCTGGCACTGAGCCGTGCTCAAAACAGCTCCGTCAGGACTAATTAGTAGCTTGGATGCTACGTTGGTATGAAAACCCAAGGCGGAGGTCTGCAAAGAGTGCTTTCCAAGTGCTTGGTTGGTCAGAAAGACAGGTGGGTGGATGGTGGCGTTTGTCTTCACCGATGTTATTGGTTGAGCCGAAGTGATTATTACAGTGCTGCTGGATGGAGGCGTTGTCCCCACTAGTGCCGTTTCATAGGTATTAACAGTACTCCCGATTGGTGGAACTGTAGCAACAGGGAGCGTTTGCATCCTAGATACAGTGCTTACAATTGGTGGGACAGCCACTGTTGGCAATACTTGTGTTCGTGTGCCAGCAAGCACTGGTTGCATGAGGGCAGGCACCTGCTTTCTGATAGAAGTGTTGCTTACTCCCGTATGCAGTAAAGCCTGTGATAGAGCTGTGGAGGGTGCCGCGATTCTAACTGCTGTCTGCTGGGGCCTTATGCCTTGACACTGCTGGGCAGCAACAGAAGAAGGCAGAGGTGTGCCTGTTATCAGAGGACCTGCGTTAGAGGACATGGACGTTGGAACTGGTATAACAGGACTGGAGAGAGATACAGCTGATGGGCTGGGTAAAACTGACAGGGATGAAAGAGGTGCTGACAATCTGGGCAGGGAGTGTGCTACTGCAGACAAGACTGTGGTTGAACATTTAGCTTGCGTGGCTGTACCTGCAGGTAACCTAAATGGAGCCAGTGCTGAATGAAAAGCTGGGGTGCTAGTAACCACTGGGGAGAGTAGAGCCGGTACACTGCCTAACCTTGGTGGGGGTGAGACCAGAGTGGGTGTACCTAAAGGAGATGATGCAAAGTGACCAGCCTGCGCAGATGACAATCTAGGCAGAGCAGACACATTTGTTCTACTGTGTAACATTGTTGAGCCGAGGCCAGGTGCTCCTGTTAGTTGAACTGGTTTGACATTGGGAGTGGTTGCTAACAGTGTAGGACCAACAGCAGGTGAGCAGGTTACAAAAGGAGAACTTACAGCTGGTACGCCAGGTAGCCTAGCTGGGGACTGGGGTAAAACTGGCGCTTGAGGCGCTACTGTGGCATGGCTTGCCCCTTGGGGAGGTGCTGATGCTCCGGTGCTGGTAACGCTGGCAGTAGGCACTTGTTGTGGTGCAGGGCTAGAGATGATAAGGACATGACTGCCTGGACCTAAACCCTGGGGAGGGACTACAAAGCGTGCATTGTTAAGAATGATCTGAGTGCCAGCTGCAAGCGGTGTAGAAGTGTTGATGACTACCCTCTGCTGGATTGTGCCAGTAGAAGAGGTGGAGAATGGGGGACTGGTGGTTGTTGCTGAGGAAATGGATTTATGGGTATAATTTTGAGCAAGTTGAGAGGAAGATGAGAAGGAAGTTTCCTCACCAATGCCACTTTGGATATAGGATTGCTGACGGACAAGAGGGGGTGTTGAGGTTTGGGCTGGACTACTCTGCACAGTAGTGTTTACCTGAGCAGGAGTGCTGCTGGTTGGTTCGCTTGCACACATACTGAGGTGCTTCTGGATCGTGTTTCCTGCGGGCAGAGTGGCAGCAACAGATGTGGACATGCCTGTATGGGAGGGCATAGTGAAGGAAGCTGTACCCTGGAGCGGCGAGCTGGTGGTCAGGGAAGTGTGAGAGGCATGCTGTGCAGGACAGGGTGTGATGATATTTGTGACGGGGACCAGTCCATGGGTGGCAGCTGTGGGACAGCCTGTATCTGAGAGGGAAGTGCTCTTGGAAGGAGAACGTGACAGGGCACCAATGGTCTGTCCAATGGTTGTTGTCTTTCCTGACAACTGGATTTGAACCCCTAAAAACACATTATATAAACGTTTAATTCAAGAGCTTGATATTGATAATAGGGCTGTATTTTGGGTATGAGTATTACAAGTTGAGATGGGTTTTTTGATCGAATAAAAGTCAGGTTTTTGAGATAAGTGTATCGTTTTCACTGCTTTCCTCATCTCTGACAGCAAAGTAATACTTTCATGTTGACAAACTGCCCATCAAAGCATCATTACAAAGTCAGTGAGCTTATAGTCTTCCATGTTTCTAATTGAATCCTTGTTTTAAAGGTTGACCTGGACATAGGCTTATTATTTATAGCCCGATGTAATACATTAACGTATACATTTAAACATTTACTGATTTGCTTAATATTTACTTAAATGTACAATGACAACATTCAATACGGCAGCATCTAAAAAAAAAAAAGCATTCCTCGCACTACATTATAAAGTTTACGTGCACAAATTAATATATTGAATCAAACAAAAAATACATGAGTCATGACAATTCTGGTAAAAATATCACATCATACAAACCCACCTGAGGGCAGACTGATGTTCTGGACCATGGGCGATGCTTCACTGCCGATAGGTTGGCCCGGGCTTGATCCCATCTTTAGAGTCTGACTTGTTAATGAAGTGGTCAGCTGCTGTCCACTGGCTGCTGTTGCTATCGCCTGCTTTGGAATGCTTCCCATGAAGGTGGGGGAAGATGTGGCTGTAGGCTGGCTGATGAACATGACTCTGGAACTAGTAGGTGACTTTGTGGAAGAGGTTGTGCCTTTTGATAAAGCTACAGCTGAGGTGGGGGTTGAGGAGGGAGTGACCAGGATGAATTTAGTTAGTTGGGATCGCTCGTCTGTACTGAGCCGTTTTACACCCGTCTTGCTGACTTCTGCTTGTGTGAGAACTTGGGGAACACCAGAACTACTCAGTGATGGGACAGCGGCAGTATTTTTTACCGATGAAGTTTGGAAATGTGAAGCAGCAGCGGCTGTCTGCGCTAGCGGGCCAATCTTTTTTGCAGCTGTAGAACAAGCTGAGGTGTAAGAGTCTTGACATAGAGCAACAGAAGTAGCTGTAGTCTGGCTTCCTGGGACTGCAATGGGAATGCTACCAGTGACTGCAGTGTGCATGGGGGATGTGAGAGTGGAAAGAGACTTTAAAACTGAGGGATCTTGCTTCTGAGGTTGGGCCACTGCTGGGATGCTGAAAGGGGACGTCTGAGCGGGAGCAGATGGAGAAAACGCCGTTGACGACTTGGATACGAGGAAGGCTTTAAACTGAGGTGAGATGGTGATGACTGGACTGGTGGGCAAAGAGCCAAGCCCACCGTGGCCTGAGGATGTCTGAACTCTGACGATGCCTGTGTTGCCTCCTCTAGTTGTCACCAGGATTGACTGCGAATCACGGATACACACGGTCTTAAGCTCCTGCTTAAGGTCTTTAGATTCAAGAGGCTCAGTAGAAACTGCACTGGAAGGAGACCTGATGGGTGAGAGGTTTGGCATGACACCGTGTGGTGAGCTAGCTTGGGGGCTGCAGATATGTGCCCTCTTGAACCCTGCTGTGTTCAGGACCCCCTGTTGCTGACGAGGGGGAAAAGAAGGAGAGGGTGTTCTCACTCTCCTGGGATCTTTTAAGGGAGCCACTTGCTGAACAGGGATTCTGTTTTCAGGGATGCTGAACCCAGGCACACTGGTGGAAATACAGAAGGGGCTGGCCACTTTAGAAACCGGGGCCTGAATGTCCTTTGATTGCTGCTGATGTAAAGACAACGCCTTTTCTTCAGCTTTGGGAATAAGAATATTCGACGTTAGAATCACCACTTGCTGCATGCCTTTCTCTCCAGTGCTGTGGTTCATGACAGGATGAACTGAGATCTTGACTGGGCTGTTGCCGTCTTTCCCGGCAAGCTGACCCAGCCCCTCAGGTGCCTTGCACACCACCTGGACAGGACCTTTTGGTACAGTCTGGGTTGGTTTGGCCTGTGGTGATTTGAGAGGAGCTGCCGTCACTGTGGCCATTCCTGGCTGTCTGTGTACCTGTGTGTGTTGTTGTCCTTGTGGCTGCATTTGTTGTGAGATCTGCTGGGAACTGGATGTAGAGGTTTGTGCTTTTGAGAGTTTTGTCGTAACCATTGCAGAGACAGGCAGGGAGAACAAAGACCCTTTGCTCTGTCTTTCAATATTGTTGAACCCTGGACCATCAGCAGGCCGTTTCATTAAGGTCACTTTGTTTCCCACACTCTTAGCCAGCAGGGTGGGGATGGGCGTGTAGCCCTTAGGTAATCCAGTGGTGGGGTGGAGGATGGTGGGTCTGAGTGACAGTGGAGTCTGGGCTGGTAACCCTGGTGCCCATGCCGAGTTTGAGTCCATGGATTGATTTGATGGGATCAGTTCAGATCTAGACGGTGGCCCAGAGTCAGCAGTAGAAGCAATGTTTCTGCCGCCAGCCTGAACTCTTGGTAGCAGGCCGACGCCTGTCTCTGTGCTGGCCAGAGGGTGTTTCAGGTGGATGGGAGGTGTGTAGGTCGCCACTGATTCTCCAGCAGAGTCAGCCACAAAACCCCTGGCACTTGCTGAGAATAAAATACAGATGTCTATTAGGGTTGCATGGATCAGTTAGTCATCTAAACAGGTCAAACAGACACGTAGGGACTGGGGTTGGGCGAGGTCTACTGAATTGACCTAGGGGCATAGAGAGGCTCAGGTTTACTAAGCCCTGATGCTCATAATGATTAGCAAACATCACTATTCAGAGAAGAAAACACTTTACTACAGTTTCTCAATTTTAGCTGGTGCTGACTGGGTAACGCCCTGACATGTATTTTAATTCCTCAAGGACAATTAAATACAATCACCTAAGGGCACAGTGGTTTTAATTAATGACTTTACCTCCACTCCAAAGACCTCTAGGTACCACATGTTCCAGGTCTTCCTCTTCTGATCTTCTATAAAGATCTGTGAGTGAAAACATGTCCTTCCCAAAACCCCTCTCTTCATCTTCATCTGATGATGATGATGAAACACACTCCTCACGCACAAAATTATTGTACTCGGGGTGCTTCTTGAAATCATCAAATTCCTTCTTCAAACGAAGCCTGATGCAGAAGCATGAAAATAAAGATATAACAGAAGTTTCTTTCAAGTACAATAACGAAATCAAACAAAGAGCAGTTTCATCAAAGTTGTTTTTACTATTCTGCTTTATGATCATTTAAATGTAAAACGAGTTGTACCTGTTCCTTTGGTAGGCCTTTACAAGTTTGGGTTCCCAGGGTGAGAGCTCATTCAGTAGTCTGATTAGAGTGCTGTGGAGGTCCTTTACTGCTTCTCTCCGATAATACCACCGACCCTGCTGTTACAAACATGTAAAAGAAATATTAGCGATCAGTATGAAAATGTGTGATCACATTGTATTTTCCATTAAATACAGAAGGCTCTGGGGGGGATTAGGAGATCGTCTTGACAGAACTGGGATTATCACCTACCAGTCTCTTTTTAGTGCTCTCCAAGTCATCAAGCTCATCTTCTGTCTTACTTATCAGCTCTCTCAACTCTTGAAGACTGGTGCAGACCAACTGCAGAGGAGAAATAACAAACCAAGTACGTGTAATAATATCTTAATAAAGATAGAGAGACACGAAAAAAGGGGCAGAAGAATGGAAAGGCCTAAATCAAGATTTTACATCTGTTATAGAATTATCATTATTTTTTCAAGATATTTTGGGTCATTGGATAGAGAAAATGGGGAGGACATGCAGCAAAGGGCCATATCAACACCGACCCTGCGGCTGCTGCACGAGGACTCAGACCTTCATATGCATATACTGAATTAATGAATAATGAATTATTCTCTATATACACTATATATTCTCGATACTAGAGATGAATGTATATTTTAGCATGGTTGTGACTACCTTGAAGGATGGTTCAACTGAAGGTTCATCTGTAATGTTCTGTGAAGATTCTAGATCTTTTCCTGTCAAAAAGAAAACTGATACAATCACCAAACATTCAACATCCTTGGTTTAAGTTATCATTTAAAAAAACAAAAACAGAATAATTAAGAAAACATAGAAACTATCCCACATGTCACTGTGGCAGTAAATGCACAATAATAAATGAAGTTTGAAGTTGATACAAACCTAAATGAAATTGCTGAACAAGCATCAATATCAGACCTTTTCTCACCTGTTTTATGTTTTTTCTTCCCGTCTTTGCTCTTGATTGTTGTGGCAACTCGCCGCACTGCAGGCTTGGCAGCCTCAGCTGGGCACAGCCTCACCCTGTCCTCGTGCTGCAGCTGCTTGTGCTCTCCTTTCACCCCCGGCAGCTGTTCCCTCCCTCGCTTTTTCTTCCGCTTTTTCTTTTTAGTCCAAATTTTGTCGCTCGCCCTCTCTTCACTTGAGTTCCGAGTACTCTCAGAAGACACCTGTGCAGCTAACCCTGATGTTCCACAGCAGCATCCACGCCCCTCTGATTCAGCATAACCTGTTTTGCTTTCACAACACTCCATACAGGAAGTTCTTTGGCGTCCCTGACTGGGACTTTCTCCTTCCATTTTGAGCCCCACCAGTTTGGTTGGGGAGGCCAGAGTCACTGAGCGAGCGGGAGACCTTCCTGTGTAGCTGTGCTCCCCTACACTCAGACAGGGCTCCTGTGTCTCTGCTTCAATGGTACGAGTTGAGGAGGATGAGAAGCCCCTCTGCCGTTTCAATCTCTTGGATTGATGCTCCAACTCTACTGTCTCTTCTTTCAGAGGTATTTTCACACCACATCTTCTAGTTGGGCTAGTGTAGGGAAGGGCTACGGAGTTAGTGTCTATTTTTAAGTCCAATTTAGAGTATTCACAGGAGTCTCCATCAGAGGACCCTGATTCAGACCCCTCATCCTTCTTCAGTGACCAGAATTTTAAACTTTTATGTTCTTCCTCATCCCCATTTTCCCTTTCGAAAAGGCCAAATGTCTCTGCTCTCCCCTTTCCGAAATCATCAGACTCTCCTGTGTCCATGGAGCGTCCACACCACTCCCTGTCACTTTCGTTTCCTTCAGCCTTCATCCCATCCGACTCCTCTCCCTCTGTCCCTGGCTCCATTTCGAGCCGTTTTACCCATACAGAAGGGAAAGGGAAGGCCGGGGGTGCGCTGGGGCTCTGGCAGTAGATCCTCAAGTCTGCCCCACAAAAGTGTGGGAAATGTATATAGGCATTCTCCTTGCTGTCATAGCCCAAAATAGACTCCCGACATTCATGGATAGGCTGGGCCAGCAGAGCATCCTGCACACTCTTCTGTGTCTCATACACATTGTCACACAGGCCTTTCAGAAGCCACACTCGCTGGTAGAACGGCAGCAAGTGAAAAGGATTCTCCTCCATAGGACTCACCTCCCCAAGGGTGCTGAAAAATTGGAGGCAGAGTCCCAGCTGCTCAGCCCGACCTGGCTGATCATGGGAGGCACCTACAACTCGATACCAGGCCATGACCCTCTGCCTGAGCTCTGACTCCCAGCGGCGGTAAGGCAGTGCAGGCCGCCGGTTCAGAGTGGCCCTCCGCTGGGGAGGGGACAGCAGGGAAGACATGATTTTGGAGAGTAGGAGGCTGCAGCGAGGCATCAGCAAACAACGCTCCAGCTCAAAAAATACAATCTCTGGGAGGTTAAGAGCAGTCTGAGCCAGGCAGAGGAAATGCCCTATGGCAGGGAGTTCCCAAAGTGCATCCACAGTGTGGGGGGAAGCCTGTGACAATAAGGTGTGCTCCCACTCTTCCACCTCTTTGGCTGACATTTCCTCTGCCTCTTTCTTCTCGAGCTCACGTTGCCTGTAAAGTTAGAAAACATATGATTTTTTGTTTATTTTTGTAATATTTTACACTATAAACAATCAACCTGTGACAGCAACTTTTAGTCTTCCATCTTAAATATGTGTTCACTAACCTCTTCTCCTCCTTGACCCTCTGTTGCTCCTCTTGCCGCAAGCTCTGGACCATGATAGACTCATGCCCACCAACAGTGATAGTAGCCAGGCTCCGAGGCGCCAGTCTCCTTCTCGTGGAGGTGCCCCCCGATCCACGTTCCTCCTCAGCACCAAAACGACCTTTAGAGGTCACTGCCAAGGTTGTCTTCTCTCGCAGCGTCCTTGTTTGTTAGATGGGGAGGAGAAACAGATGTGTCAATAAGTTTAACGTTGTTTTGAGGTAGCTTTAACGATTACTGGCAATAAACAGTATATCCACATTAATGGTGTACATTTTTATCGACAAAAGGATCATGTAAGCTGAAGAACACACTTGCATTCATTCATTAAGAATAATCATGACTACTGTCATTATTATTAATGTACTATGAACACTTTGTATTTATGCAGAGTAGAATTATGGACAGTCAATAAAGTAAATCTACTACTTCTGTTTCAATAACTGAATCTACTAAATATTTGTGAGCCAAGATTCACATATGTTGCCCATATTAACCTAAACTGATGCACATTACATAGAAAACACCACTGGGGTCCTCTATAATTACAATTGTGTAGTGGCTTTGAACATTTAGCAGCTAAACAATTTGTTCAACAATGTAATTGCACTATGTTTACCTGGACAGCAATGTAAGCTTCTGCTCCAGCATAATTTCCAGCTTCTGAGCCTGTTTGGAGATCCAGTGGTCCACCCCGTGGTAGCGGTAACAGTTCTCCAACATCAGCCTGAAGTCTGCAACAAACTCGGTTATTGTCCCATACTCCTGGCTGGTGAACTTCTCCTCCATCCGCCGCAAACACATGGACTGCCTGAGCTGCGCCTGACCCCGTCCCCGGACGCCTCCGATACCGTGCTGGGCCTCCTGGTGCCCCACGGGATGGAGGAACGGGCCGGCGATCCCTTTGTGCTTGTCCAGCAGAAAGCAAGTGAATATCCTGTAAGCTTGCTGGACCTCGTGGTTCATATTCTCCTCCTCAAGGCTACTGCTGTTGGTGGAAATGCAGACCTCGGGCAGGGAGAGGTCGCTGTTCGAAAACTCGGACATGTCGTCACTCTTTAGAGCCGAGTGGTCCATTGTCTCAACTTCACAGGTGCCATTACTGAGCCCATCCTCAGTTGTCACCAGGTCGGAGCTGAGCTGCCAGGATGCTGGGCCCCGGTCTGCCACGGTTAAGTCTTGATTGTGGAACATGGGTTGGCTACAAGCTGCTGTGATTTCCTCCGTCATATCCTCCTCCTCCATAGTGCAGACACCTAAAAAAGGGTAACAGGTGTCAACTATGGTGAACTTTGATATTGCAAACAACAGCACTCCATTAAAGTTATAATGCTGGAGTAGCGAGAATAAACTGAACTGGAATTAAACAAATCAACAGAGCTCACTACGCATTTATATCGGAAGAAATCATGGCAGAGAAATTGGATGTTTACACTTAACAAACATTATTATTCCTGTCATGGCAGGTGCTCACATTAGAACAGCAACATAATAATAGACTTGGATGTTTACCTCGTGTGACTGTCTTCAAACCACCAGCGGCTGAACTTTATTACATTTACACCTCTGCATCTTTTCAAACTTTTCTTTTCCCCCCTGGATCAATGACTTGCTAGCTTGAAGTTAACCAGCTAATAACGAGCTAGCTAACGGTACTTAAGGCAACAATAAGTAAACAAAGTTTGTCCTGCTCGCTAACAGATGCACCTACAGATCTTATAACGTCTCCCCCCCCCACTGATCACGTGCGAAGTAAGAACACACACAGTGTCGAGAGGCAGAGCCGGGTTTGGTTTAACCACATACCTTTTTTTTTTCTCAGTGCGGCTCCAGACACGCACCCGGGGCGAGACGAGCTGTTAGCGGGCTAAGCAGCCTCGGCAGCTCGCTAGCTGGGTTAGCTTGCTATTGTCTCCGAACTGCGGCCTGCAATTGCTGCGCTCGCTGTCCATTGTGGAAATTCTGCAGCGACCGAGTGTCCGGCGGACAAAAAGTTACGCGGACATGTCGTGTCGCCAGCGCACGGTGGGATGTCAGTGACAGCGAGGTGGCTAAAGGCGCATTAGCCGGAGCCTCGCTAGCCGATTGTCCGACAACGCACGGCGGCTCGTTGCCACTAGCCATCCGGCTAACCAGCTGGGTTTGCAAGTTGACAGCCACTTTGCGCCGCCCGGCATGTGCCAGGTTCGCTTCAGGGACAGATTTGCGCCATTTGTCAAGTATCTGCGGGATCTCCCGGGGCTGGTAAAAAGCTCGTAAGGGACAAGTGAGCGGTTCCCTTCACTTCCACCCTGCGTGCGCCAGATGCTAACGTGCGCAGCCTGACGTAGCCAACTGGTCGCGTGTCACAGCGAACTGTTATTATGGTTTTTTGGGGGGGGGAAGAGATGAAGACACACACTGTATTTCACTCTGTGTTATTCATATGACGCTGCTGCAATTATTGTGTCGCCCGAGGTCAATGAAAGAGGATCAGCATCCCTTCAAAATAAGACTTGATATTGCACAGGATTCATTAAACTAACGTGCACGAACAAACCAGCAGCATCGGTGTGTTGCAACATTCATTCATTCATAACTAAAGTGTCAATGAAAGAAAACACAGCAACTCATACTGATCCTGCAGCTGACGCTGCTCACGTGTCTCACTTTTAACCGCTAGATGTCACCAGTCACCAATCAATGACAGACACGTGATTGGCTTTATTATTATTATCATTTTTTTTAATGCAGGTTATTGGGTTGTTTCTTCTTCCTCTTCTTGTTTCAATAATAAAAAATAAAAACTTAATAACGAACAACATAATAATAATGATATGATGGCGATGATAATGATGATGATTATTATTATTATTATTTTTAGTTTCAAGTTTTATTTGTCATGTTCACAGGGTCAACAGTACAATGAAAAAAGCAAGGTAGAAAGTAAAAGTAACAACTTTAGTATTGGTATTTGTATTAGTTTTAATATTTGACTGTTGTGGGGCAACTACAGTGTAAAGCCCCCAAAAGCTCCATCACATAGCTATTCTTGTTATGGCCATATATTTTGGGCTGGTATCTGTTAATCCTAGTGTGGGAGTTAGGAGTTGTAAACTACCTGAGAGTGGACCGCCTGACAGACTAACTGTGTTTGAGCCATAAACTGTGCAGAAATAAATAGGTAGGTTCACACTGTTGTAGACTTAGGTTGTAACGTACAAGAATTAAAACAGTGTCTCTGAACATATGTAGCACCAGTCATTGTTTTATTACATCTGTCATCATGTCTATCAGTGAAGGACAGAACTGTATTATTCTCTCAGACTGACAGTTAGAGACTTGCCAGTGGCACATCGACATCTCCAGCTGGGACAATTGTTAATTAAGCACTTATGCCACGAGAGGCCTGCGCTTTACAGGGATTTTAGTTCAGCCACAAGGAACTGTCAGGCAATGGAGCTTTCATTCCAATATATCCTTCTTTATCACACACAAAGATGTGTATTGTAGTGGTGTGCACAAATATCCACCAAGCACCCAACATAGTTTTCTCAGTCGAGGTCTAAAGTGGCTTCTACTGTTTCGCCGAAATAGATGATTTTGAGGCAATGTGATATGGATTCTTTCAAAAATGCTGAGCTGAGACAATTTTTTGTATTTCACGAATAAAGACAAATGTCCTGTCATAAAATATGTCAGATGAAAGATTTATGTTTGAGTGTTTTTGAAGGATTTATGGATAAGGCAGAGGTCATTTAAATTACTTTATATAAGGCAATGAAATCCAAGGCAATGTTAAAACATTTTTTAAAATGTATTTATCACATTTTTATCACAAAATAGACTGCAGATTCAGACTGTGATTCAAAAATAAAAATGCCTTGCAGAAAGCAATCAATCTAAGGCCCAGGGGAACATGAGTGGTTTAAATTTTGATTTGAAAATAGTCAAGAAGCTGGTAAAAATCTGTTTGCAGCCTAGAAGTTATTAAAGCTGCTTCCTGCAAACATATACTGGGCCTGTTGGGTTTATTTTCATGCAAATCAGGCAGGGGCAGATCCAGAGGGGGGGGCCCAGGGGTGGGCTTGTGTGAATTGTTGTTTTCTTTACTCTAGAATGGACCCTTTATATTTAAAAACGTTATATTTACATTAGGAACGGGTCCTCTCTACTATGGAGGCCGCCATGTTTTTTACAGTAGCCCAAACTGGACAAACTAAACACCTTTTGAGTTTTTATGACAACTGAAGGCTACCACGGGTTCTCTTTCATGTTTGGAATTGGAGGGTGAGGTGAGGGGTATTCAGCTGCAACATACAACTTCACCACTAGATGGCACTAAACTCTACACACTTGAACCTTTAAAGGCACTTGTGAATAAAGAAGTTATCAACCTGGTTTTAAAAAACTGCAATGGATGGAGAGTTCCAAGGACCATCAGGCACTGTGCTGCACCCAGTGACTACAAGCTGCTTCTCACTGTTTAGACTTTGGGTGCCACCCTCAGACCACTGGGCGCTGATCTCAAGGGTCTCGCAGGGTTGTAACGGACTGACATGTCTGTTATGTATTTGGGAGCAGCTCGAGTAAGCGATTTAAACAAGTGTAAACTCAATCCTGTGGCTCACTGGCAGCCAGTGTAGAGATTTGAGATGATGGGTGATGTGTGTTTTTAGATTTGCTTGAAGAAAAAGAGGGCTTGGGATCCACATAGGCCCTCGTTGTGTTGTATTTGTTTGTTTTAGCCATTTTGATTGTTGTTCTTTCAGTAAACAAAGCATTTGTTTAAAGCGTGCATTGAAAACCACATAGAACATCTGTAATAATGGTATAATTACAAAGGAATAGAGGTGCGCGCTGTGTTTGTGATGACAGGAAAAGGTGAGCTGCGCCTTTAACTGCAAACTCGCTCCCGACGTTGTTTCGCGAGATTTGCTTGGCGCCGCGACCTCATGTGAGACACCTCCTGCGCGAGCCAGTCCGACGTTACCTCTGCAGAGGAAAACGCGATGGACCCGTAAACACGCGCACACATTTCTTTTATCTCTATCGTTGTTGTTTGTTTCCGCCTCCTCTCCGCCGCGGTGAACGACGTTCGCGCGTAAAACCCCGCCGCTTTCTCCCGCATTCATTCGAGGCGTAAACAGGGCGGCGCAGCGATGTGGATCCAGGTTCGTACTATAGACGGGAAGGAGACGCGAACCGTGGAGGATCTGTCGAGGCTGACCAGAATTGAGTCTCTACGGCTGAAAATACAGGACATCTTCAACGTGGGCCCGCAGCAGCAGCGCCTCTTCTACCGAGGGAAGCAGGTAAACAACACTCGTGTGCCACAGCCATTACGCACCGGGCGCTTTTGCAGGGAGCTCTTGCTGGAGAGTGGTCCTCTCGGCGTTCGAGCCCGTTTCGGACCCATGCGAGCTTCCTGTTTTGATGGGAATTCACCAGTAGTTCTTGCGCAAGAGCCCCCCCCCGTGGGGTACGCGGGGTGCCGTCCCCCTCGGGGAGGTTAAAAAACCTGCCGATCAGACCTGGATGTGTACGGTCGTGTGATGATGAACCACTTTCACGTTGTTTGTTGTGAGGGATTGAGGGAGAGCTGCGTGCAACAAATGGCTCAGACGTGTTTGTTTACATTGCTGCGGCCATGGAAAGTAGTGCGATGAAAACAAAACCACCTCCACCGCTCGCTTGTTCAACTTAATCAACTCCACAACTACTGATTGACACATGCACCAGCCTCCAGATCTGTGGTCTGTGTTTGAGCTGCACGGAGCCAGGCAGACACCGCCGAGGCTCGTGCGTTATGATGATAGAACGATAATTGGAGGGAGGAGCGGACTCCACGTGCCCTGACATCTATAAGCAAGTGTAGCAGCAGCAGTTGTGTTTACACGCTGGTGTCACTACTGTACACACTACTGTACACACCTCTCTCTCTCTCTCTCTCTCTCTCTCTCTCTCTCTCTCTCTCTCTCTCTCTCTCTCTCTCTCTCTGCTGTATAGATGCCCACCTTGGCCCCACATGGCCTGACAGTCCAGTGGTGCACATGCAACATCTGCACGTTTGTAGTTTATCCAGGATTGTCTCCAAACACTCCTTTCAGTGAAATATGAATCTGGCTTGCAAGGGGAATAATTCAGGACTAGTTTAAAATCTAGCCATTCTCACTATGTAATAAACAATTAGTAGATAATCAAAATGTTATATCCTGTCAACATTTCTTAATCTTTCATTTTTCAGGTTGCAAAGTGAGGTACATCTTTACGTATATATTCTGTTTTTCTGCTACGTCCTATTTATACAAGTGTGGTTACATCAGCAGTGCAGCCTGCAGTATATGTCTGAGACTCTTTATGTTCCGCAAAGCTATATTCCTTTACATTTCCATCACACAGTGAAATGTCCAAAACAAATATCTGTATTATATGTTTTTGAAAAGTTTTTGCTTGACTCCGGACATCACACATCACATTATCCTATATCCTACAGAGAACTTCAAATACATACAAGTACTGTAAGAAACACATATTTTTGGGCCAGTGTTATAACGTCACTTTATCCTGAGGTGGAAACACATTGTTATTCAAGACCAAAGTCAGACTAAAATAATGTGTCTTTAGTCGTCAGGCTATAACAAGGCTGGAATATTTAGTCGCTGACCACACACTGTGAAATCATGTTAAGTTAAGAATGTGATGATTCATATTTTATCGCTGACAGATGTTGGTGTAGTTTTTCTCTCTCCTACAGAGAGATTGAAAAAGTGTAATGTCATTAAATGCCAATGGAAACTGTTAAGATGCTGCCCTCAGATAGACATGGACATGTTTGTATGTGTCATGAATGCATTAAAGCCTTTTTTATCAAAGGCATATTTTATGATCTAACACACACACGCACACACACACACACACACACACACACACACACACACACACACACACACACACACACACACATTCCTATTGTAAATGTAACTTTTAAAGTAGTAGATTGAAATTTATATCCTCAACTTTGAGGTGTAGTGCTGTGATTTGACAACAAATGTTATTCTGTCTGATCAGACGTCTGTATCATTAACTATTTATGTTCAAATATACAAACATGACAGAATCAATATATTACAGACAGACAGACTGACAGTCTCTTACGATGTGGGAGACGTTACAGAAGCTCTTCTATCAGTAATACACAGAAAACAGTATACAGGTCAGGATGCTGGATCCATGTTTTATTTAGCATCGTAGCAAAACATTACAACGCTGATATTAACACGGCATGACTCAGCCAAGACGATTATCCCCCGGGAACTAAACGGCCTACATGATGTGTTGATCTCACATTATTGACATTTTGTCACACTTTTCCTTCACTCACGACGAGCCAGACTGTCTCATAGCCCGAGAAGTTCCTTTTATAGCTACTTATAACCTACTTCTTGTTGTGTAATTAAATGATAATGAAGCCGGGCAGACGTGAGATTCTGCGTCACGATCGACGGGTCCATTATCCTCTCTGTTGTCGTGCTGTCGTACACTGCTTGTGTTATTGTCTACTCTGTGAGGCTGTAGTATATACTGCACATAATATAAACAGTTTGGAATGGCGATTATAGCACACTTTCTTCTCGGTGAAATCCATTGTTTAGCTGGCGTTTGTTATTCATGAGCTATTTTAATTGTTCTGAGCAGTTTCTCTCTTGTGCAACTTCAAAACACCACAGTGACCAAGCACAAAGCAGGACTGTCCTGCTTTAAACCCCAGAATGTACTCAACAGACGGGCCATACAATGTCCTACCTCTACATTTGCTTCATTAACACTTAATTAGGCTGTGTTGTTAGAATCGTCTTCACTGTTGGAGCTGTGGCTGCAAAGACGGATCCCATGTAGTAAACCCAGTATTTCCTTCATTTCACAGGAAAGTGGAGTGGGGAGGGTTGATTAGGGGATTTCCACGAGTTAAGTAACACAAGGAATGAGCCTGTGACACGCAGCGTGCACTAGCTATTGCCCTTACATGCACGCAGCCATGCCGGCGCTCTGTTAGGATTTAGACTCGTAGCAGAATAACTCAGTCTAATTCCCTTTTCAAAATGGCGTCTTGTTTTTCCCTCCAGCTCACTGCGCACGCTGCCTCACCAGTTCAAAGTCACGCTTGCCCTTGAGTCGAAAGGGGTCTCAAGCCAGCAGCCGCACAACTTTGCCTCAGTGTTTGTTTGTTAGGGTTTTCTTTTTTTTTGTAATGGCTTTTTCAATTTGCCTGCATGCACGCTCCTCGTCGTGTCTCTCTCTCTCTTTCACTTTGAACAACGTCTTATATCACTCACATTCACGAGCAGGCTCACACACACCTTCCACTGTCCGTGCGGCCTTTCTGCTTGACGCCTACTCTCACATGCACTGGAGCCTTCTCATTTACCAATTTAAAAAAAAGAAAGCTTTCGGAGTATTAACTGCTTTAAACCTCAGCTTGAAATGCGTCAGTCTGCTTCACATATGAGGCTGTAGTTCATTTGTTTTTCTCCCTGTGGAGGCAGCAACATGTTTCACGTTGAAATAGTTGGGCCGTCTCCTCTGTTACCAAGTGTCGGGCTGTAGGAAAGCTTTACTGCCTCCTTTCGCGCAAATAGTTGCTGTGACCTAGATATCGTCACAATTTGATTATACATGCATTGATGTCGAGGCTGCTCGATTGATGGGTTTCCTTTGTGCATTGCTAAGCTGTAGATTTTTTCGTAGGCAATTCCAGGGGAAGCAGATTTGGCTGCAGCCATGCATGTACACAGTCACACCCTTCTTCGACAGATAGGCCGAACAAAGAGCAAAGACAAAGGGGGGGCATTAAACCTAGTCGAGAACTGCAGGCTTTTCCAACACTCCCACATGTTTTCATAGTTTTGCCACTCCTTCTCTTAGCTTTACCTCGCTTAGTGCTCATATGTCCTATCGCTGCACCGTCGACTCATGCACGTGTGTTGTAAATAGTACGGCTTCCTGTGCTATTTTTTTTTTCTACTCAGATTACCAGAGGAGTTCTCGGGCCAATAATCCCCGCCTGTATTTCTCACATGTTTGTCACGTTTGGGGTATTCTTTGAGTCTATTATAGCACATGTTAAACGTATAGAAATTAAAAACATTGTCACGATCCGTGCCTTAAATGTAAACATAAGAAATAAGAAACACAGAATAGCAACCGGCAGTCACGTCCAAATTGATTTTCAGCTTATTTAATAGACAGTCAAACGCTGCTCGGGAATTCAATCCAATGCTCTCTAATTATTAGTACTCACTCGCTACCTCTTAAAGTTATTACACAATTCATACTTACATAAACACAGTTGGAAATGCAATAAAGTGAAGGGTAGGTTTTTATAGCCCCTTCATAGATAGAGTGGTATTTAGGAACCACTGCTTTATGTAATAGAGGGAAGTTTGTCCAAAGTAGCTAATAAGTTAACTCTTTATAAATTTGGACAACAAATTAACAAAACTGAAATATGTTCCTTTATGTGGACGAACGTCGAGCTGCATTTTGGAAGAAGATTAAATGACTGAATCAGAACGAGGGACAACAAAACCCACAAGATGGTGAAGTGTGGCGGTAGATGGCACATCCCATGTCATTGTTTTTGGGAAATCTGACCTGTTTTGCTCAGGGGAAAAGGGGTGAGGAAGAAATGTAGGAGTAGGAGTTTGGGGTTTGGATGTTGTTCCTGTGCACAAGCTGCTAACGTCTGCCCCTGCTATGAAATCTCCTCTCCACCCGCTGAGTGGACCGAGTTGTGTTTCACACCTTTAAACCTCTTTTTTTAGAACTACATGCTGATATTGAATAGGCCTCCGTGAATTCTTGATTTATTGCTCTGACTCCAGCTATTCTTTAACAGCTTGATATGTTTTTATCATTGTTGGGCAGGCATTGAAACTAAGTAAGTGTTGCTGAGTGGCTTCAATTTCAGAAGGATTTCTGCATTAAGAGCAGTTACAGCCTTAAAATATTACAGTATTAAAATAATAATATAAAAATATAATTGCGTGCAACCCTAGATTCTGTCTTATAAAAGCTATTATTGGATGCAGATGCAAAACAATACAAAACAGATTTGTTCAAGGACAAGATGGGTGTCAGTGTAGATTTTGTCGCAGCAGCCACAGGTCTTTGTCTTGTCTTTGTGTGACGCTCTCTCTGTACTTGTACTTCGGTGTCTGTTACGATAAGATATTAGTGTTTGAAAGATCACCTTTCAAATTGCAAATGAGAAAAATTAGCCCCGTGGAGATGTTCGTTTTATTCCTCTGTCTCTCTCTCACACACACACACACACACACACACACACACACACACACACACACACACACACACACACACACACACACACACACACATGCACACACATGCACAGATCTGGATTTCTGATTTGTTCGAGCCCTTTGAAAATTATCTAAGTCAAGTGTCCGTGGTTTGTGTAAAGCTTTGTTGTGATGTGTGCTCGGGACTGAAATCTCCCCCTGGAACACATAGCAACATTTCACCCAGTCACATAATAAAGATACGAGGAGCAACGTGCTTTTTTGTTCTGCATTATTAATGATGAGGAAAATGTCTCGTCTTTTATGATGTTACTCGTCCTACACAACAGAAATGGTCAACGTGCCAATATTTCTGTCGGATAGACCTTGTCCCTGCGTGAATATATGAAGCATTTTTCCTACCCCTTGCCTGTTCAGATGGTGGTTCTCAGTTTCTGAGCTGGTTATGACTGAATTCGTGGCTGTAAAACCTCACAGCGAGACACTGATCACTGTGATGGCGATGAAGTCACCGTGGAAAAGCAGGTACAATCAGCACGGATGAATTTATCAGGTTTGGTGCAGTGCGAGAAATTCTGTGTTTTCCTTTCACTTGAGTCTAACCTCGCATCAACAGCGCGGCTGCCTGCTGTTCAGGACGCCTCGTTTCTTAATGCAGTATCAAGTGGCAAAAAGACAGATAGAGAGCGGAGGACAGACAATTACTGAGGCTAAATCGAACTCTGAGCTCAGAGAGGGAGATAGACAAAGAGCAGATGTAGACCACCAGTGAAAGACAGACAGACAGACAGACAGACAGGTGAGTATAGCAACCACTGTATGGCTGTGTTTGCACCGCTGCTCCTCTGATCTAAATTTCATGAGACTATTAAAAAATGGGGAGGGATGGGGAAATTGCGCTCGCTCCCTTCTACCGCTCTCCTGCTACACGCCTCCAACCGCTCTCCTCCTCGCTGTCAAATAACGAAGGGGAGCGAGAGCGCGAGTGGCGGCCATGCTTGTCTCTCCAGCACAATGGGCTTGTGGGTTTGAGGGCTGATAGAAAAGCTGATGTCTGTAATGAGTTGGCGCGTCCGCCATAAGCTCCATTCGGTAGGCAGTAGCCGTACTGTATACTTAACAGGAGATTGGTTGTGGTAGAGGAGAGAGATATGGGTTTTTCGAAATGGGGCCCTCATCGTTTTTTTATTTCAAGAGCTTGTTTTTTTTTTAGCGAGAACCATTTTCCGACGCCCATGTGCTACGCTGCCTGAAAGGATCCTGCCGTCACTGATGGCTGTGGCGGTGGCAGTGGGTTGGTGTCGGCAGAGATTGTATACATGATTCAGGTTCATGGGGTTGGGGGCGGGGGGGGGTTGACGGGATGCTCTCCTTTGGTTGTCATAGCAACCCAGTCATTTCTTTCCCCACAGCTACATCTCCTATCACTTTAATTCATGCATTCGTTTCTTTTATTTCTTTTTATTTCCAGTAGAAAACCCGGCGTGGGGAGCGAGCGGAGCTGCAGCTCAGTATCCATGTTGATTGTATTACATGTGTAAAAAACAATCAGTTCATATATAATCAGTAGTAAGGACAGGATACCAGTCATAGGTGTTGATGTGTTTCTTCACCTGTCACAGGCTAAATCAGTGGAAGCAGTTCACCTTGTACAGTTATACGTATTTAATCAGTGGCTGAACATTTGCCCATTTGAGAGCAGACAACAGATGTTGTTGCTGTGGACTCCTGAGCAACATCCTTAAACACCACTGGTGTGTTTAAAGGCATGTGGATTTATTGAAGTGCCGCATGTGTGTGTGTATAGAATTGGGCTCTGTTGAGTGCACGATCAACCCACGGTTGTTTTTATTCTCACTGTGCTCGACGTTGTCTCCGTCTAACGTGTTCTTTGTTTGTCCTTGACAAGCACCCTCGTGTAGCTGTCCGAGGCAGCGGTGCTCGTTTCATCGCGTGGGATGAGGAAATTTGGGGAGGAAAAGAAATTGAGAAGGAATATCTGTGGCATTGTTCGAACACACCGTCTCTGGGCCTGGTAAAAATACGATGCAGTCGTTGCCGTAACAACTAGTTGACAGAAAATCTTTATTAATTAATTGATGTAGTGACGTTTTCAAAACAAGTCTGGGCTAAAATATGTTTATTTTCTTTTTTATATTTTCACAAATTTAATACCTTTGGGGTTTATTGTTATTACTAAATTTGCAATTAACATATAATCGGTAGATTAATTAACAATGTAAATAATTGCTATTACTTAGCACTATATACAAGTATTGCTTTTGCATCTGTCCATTTGTTTGTTCATATATTTCTTTGCCCTTTTAGATGGAAGATGGCCAAACACTGTTTGATTACAACGTTGGCCTCAACGACATCGTCCAGTTGCTGATTCGCTCTCAGACCGACCCTCCAGACAGCCCCGTCGCCAAGGACTTCTCGGGCGTCGCCTGCAGCTCAGCACCCCCGCCCGACTCCCGGTCTGAAAGCCATAACTCCCCAGCTCCCGCCCCCCCTGCCGATATGGAAACCAACACCAACAAAGACAATGACGGCGGCAGCAGCATCACTACCAGCATCATTAAGGAAACCAAGCCGGACACCAGCGTCACCAGTAACTCAACCAGTAGTACCAAAAATGGCTTCAAGTCCTCCAGTCCAGTACGGGACACCCAGCCCCCTACATCCAGCAGAAATGCACTCGTTGACCCAGGATTTGGTGTGTACAAGGTGAGGATGACAGCGTCAATATTAAAAACTATTTGCAAGATTGTGCATGAAACTGCCCGATCAGCTTCTTTGCTAAATAAAATGTAATAATTTCATGACCAACGAGCGAAGTGACAGAGATTCTTTGGGGAGGGCTTCACGTTTGAATGTCAAATTAAAATACAAACCGAGCTGATCACATGCTTCAGTGATGTTAAAAAACGTGAAACGACCTTGTAAATGTGAAGATGATTTGGTGTCAGTGTTTATTCTGCAGTAGCATAAGGAGCGTCTATGCATTGGCCTCTCTAGAGTGTTATACACCAGACATTACCAATAGAGAAAGCACAGGAAGGAATCCGATTTTTTTCTTATCTAATCTGCACCAGTCTTCCATTTTATCCCTTTCGATCGTGCAGTACCCCAAACTATTTAGATATGCTGTTCTAGCGAAAACAAATGGAACCTACTTGTATTGATGTGTGTCCTTGTGTGAAAGTGCATGTGTCGGTGCCAAACGTACCCTTTTATTCACTCTATCGAAGTTCGCTATCTGGTAACCTGATTGCCTTTCATTTCCATGGAGTATAAAGCTCATGGCTCATCTTTCCAGGGAGGCACATGCCAAACCACACATAAGAAACAGGTCTTTAAATTTCTGTCACTAACCGACGTACACATTACAAATAGTGGACAGTCAAAGCTAATAAATCCGAGAGTCTATTCTTCTCTGCTCAGTTGAGTGTTACTGATCTTTGCTGGCTGGCTGACCCACATGTCTGAGAATTATTGTGTAGGACTGGGCTCTGCTTGTTGCCAAATGTCCAAATCCAGCATGCAGCAAATATCAATACTGTAAGTGTAAGTATATGAGCTGGAAATTGTGCAACTTCAGTGGATATCAAGGTCACATGCCTCGACAGGCTTTCGGCTTTTACTCAGTATTCTCAACCAGATACGACCAGTGGACGAAGTTCATCTCAAGAATGCATCGCAAAGATTTGAGAATGCACATCATGTAACACTCATACAGAGAATTGAGAACATTTTTGGTTTTGTTTTTGCTGCACGTCTCCCTTTATATCAAATTTTTATTTTAATTTGTTTTTCTTCCAGGATTATGTTGGTAATAGTTCATATATGTCATCAAACAAATCTATTTGCAGACTTAAACCTTGTCTGAGATGGTAAATCCACCTGTTATCAGTAATTTGAAATACAGTGAATGAATCAATACACAAATAAAATCACAGTAGTCCACGTTTTAATCAGCTTCATAGGCAGAAATCATAAAACAAAAAGCGTGTGATGGATTTCCTATTCGTCTCTGAAAATAGATTTTCACACTGAACTAACAACCTGTCTCCCCAGGGCATGAAACATTTTATCTATGTGAAACTTCCATTTAAATTATGTGAAGTGTAAAACATGCAGAGACGCCGGTGTGCTTCTTTAAACAACAGACAGATGGGTGCGGGAGAGACCAGGTGTTATTTCTGTCTTTTGTGTCTCCTCAGATTAACGAGCTGGTGGACTGCAGAGACGTCAGCATCGGCGCCTGGTTTGAGGCCTGCATCGAAAATGTGACAGAGGCTCCCAAAGGACAGATAACGCCCCCCAAGGGCAAGGTGGGCCGGCCCCCAAAAAGGACTAACGGAAAGCTGGAGGCCGAGCAGGCACCGGCCCCCGGCCAGGACCAAAACATAGACAGTAACAGGAATAATGTTGTGTTCGCCTCGGAGAGCAACGGAGCCTCCACCTCTCAGACAGACTCTGCTGCAGAGAGCAAGGAGAGAGAAGAGGACATCATTTATCACATTAAATACGATGAGTAAGTGATGGCTCAATATGCTGCCGTGTGTTGCTGCTGCTGCTGCTGCTGACTTCGGTTGCAGTGACGAGAAACTATTTTTAACGGGTTTCAATGAAAGGGCACGGGGGTGGGGGGGGGTGTCAGGGAGCTGCAGTGTCAGGGTGGCAGCTTCTGGGTCGGATCAACCGAAATCACCCTAATTGCTGTTTAGGATTGAATTCACGGTGCTGCACGGCGTGAATGTGCACGTTCCTCACTGCATATGCACAACCGAAAATGATTTCGGTTCTTGCCAGTGATGCCTATGTTAAACACTCAAGGTGCGGTTGTGTGGCATTCTCGATAAAAACGTGCACCAAACATTATACGTGCGGCTTGTGTGTGTGTGTGTGTGTGTGTGTGTGTGTGTGTGTGTGTGTGTGTGTGTGTGTGTGTGTGTGTGTAGTTGAGTATATGTTACGAGTGACTGCAAGCATCAGTACGAGTGGTTTGGCGCATTGGGAATTGCAGCCTCTGCTGTCTCCTGGCAGTCCTAGGGAGCGGAGAGAGGGGGTTTGTGTAGTCGATGCTACAATTTGGACTCGTATCTCTCGCGCTCTCCCGCTTTTCCAGCAAATTCATTCAGAAGCCCACGTTTCCATGGCAACTCACGAGTTCTCAGGAGCATTACTTCTTTGCTTGCCTCCTTCAGCTTTGTCTGTAATTGCTGTGAACATGCCACTGGTGAGACATACTCTCCTTCGCTGCGCCTGTCGTGATGCGTGCGTGCATGTGTTATTCTGTCATGGGATGCTGTGCTAGAGTAACGGTATCATGGGTTGTTGAGCATTAAATCTGTGGAGGTTTTTTTTCATGCACACATCATTCCCACTGGATATTACTCAATATTTAATCTTCAGGGTTCTGCTTTTATTAGTTGTTTCTTCGTTTGCAACAGCACAGGAGTGATCCTGCAGGGACGGCCCAATAATACACCCCGTGTGTGGCCCCCTTCTTTTTTAAATATTTTTAAATATTTACCTTCTTGCTTGTTTATTCAGATTATGCTTTTTTTGACATTCAAGAGGGAGATATAAAAGACAAGGTCCCCTGATAGTTTAAAACCCAGGACATCGCAGTAATATGTGGATTGCGTCATCACCATCTGAGCCACAAAATATCCTTAGCAACAAACTACAACGATTTTCTGTTCAATGACTGCTTGTGTAACTTGGCCTCCAAAAAACACTCAGTATTCTTATCTGTCCTGAGCGTCATTCCAAAAGAGGAGGGTGGGTAGCATCGCTTCGCCTTCACACATACCCCTGTGCATTAAGCCATTCTGGACCTTTGTGCAGAAAGAAATGAGCCACAAAATCAGAGAGAGCTGCTCCCAGGAACTGAGATTGTGTGTGTGTGTGTGTGTGTGTGTGTGTGTGTGTGTGTGTGTGTGTGCGTGTTGCTCCAAAACAAGACAGCCAGATATAGTTTCATGGTTAAATCCTGGCTAAGGCAGCTATAAATTATGTTCACGTAGCTTTCACATTGAAAACTTACTAGTAAGATTAACATTATCTTCATTATATTCAAGTGTTTCTGCTTTGAAGAGAAATCTAAATGGATAATATTTTATACTTTTTCACCCTTGATATGTAGATATTTAAACCAAAGAGAGGCTTTGATTGGCTCTGTCGAATTATAAAAAACACATTTGCAGAGGAAGAGATCTCACCAGGAGTTAAAGCTGCGGCAGTCGGCCATTATCTGAGCACAGCTGCTACCTGTGTGCTTCAGTTTAGCTTCGCTTTCTCACATGTAACAATTATCATGTATAGAATTATATAAGGGCTTTAACAACTAAGTTAAGTGTTTTTGTTGACAAAATCTGATTACTTTTACAGCCGAAACTTTATATCTGTATATTCTTACATTAGCTCAGCTTCAGTGTGTTCCTACATTACATGATAGTATGTACTACATTTTAAACTTAAAGTGAGTTAATATGTTTTTTTGAGGAATGGAGATTTTAAGTAGGAGAGAAATCTCTGCCTCCACATCAGAGAAACATACTTCTGATTGAAAATCACCAAATTGGTCCCTTAAAACCTCGGCCTTGTGACAAAACTTTAAAACGCCTCATTGTGAGATTAAAGTTGTTTCTAATTTATTTTTTTAAAGTTAGAGCTTTTCATTTTGGCCTCAATTACGCACAAAGCCCAGGATAAGAGAGGCCGCAGTCACTTTCCTTTACTACTGAGAAGCAATTATATCCTGATAGCTTGTTTAGTGTCGGAGTATTTCTACCTCATGCTGCTTATCAGTAAATTGAGGATTTCTCATTTTCTTCCATTCCCTTTTCTTTACGGTGACTTCAGTTAAGCACACACAGCACTAATGGTGGCTCCAGAACAGAGCGGCCCCGCTGTCGATAAATCATATCAATTTCACAACTGATGAAATAAGTTTCTGAGATTCATTTAGGCGGACTTTGCTTTTACAGGGAGTGTTGACATGATTTTGGTTTCTTGTTTGCCTGAAAGTCTTTTTCCCGTGTTCCCAAAACTCCGGCGAGAGTTACATTTACTTTGTAATGTGAGAGGTCGGGTCCGGCCACTGTGACGACTCTGTGTGGAGATTCAGTTCTGATGCGGCAAACGTTAGAATTCAGACGCCCAGGCTTTGCTGCTGAGGTTCTTTTTTTTTTTTTGGGTGCCTGTGAGATCTGCGCACACGAGACAGTTCCAGGCCTGTGTGGCCTTAAACTCGTCTTCTCCCTCTGTTCCCCTCGTGTTGCTCTGCGTGTTCCCCTCCTTGTTCATGCTGAGTCCCATTGTGCTCCCAGGTTGATGTTCCTCCGCTGTGTGTGTGTGTGTGTGTCTGTGTGTGTTTAGTTGCTTGTAATAACCCCCATCCCAAACCCCTCCAACTAAAAACCACAGTAATCCCTTGGGCCTAAAAAAGGAAATCCCTGCACTGTGCCCCAGCCTCTTCTTCTTGACTGTAACAACTCTTACAGTCTGCCCCCGCAGGCCCTCTCTCCAGCCAGTTTACAATAGCTTAAAATATGCACCACGGCCCAGTCAGTAACCAGGCAGAGCTTAAGTGCACACGTTCGGACTGGAAAACAATGTCAAAATGTCGGGTGTTGTAGTTAACATCAGTAATTTTTATCTGTAGCTCAGCAGGCAGTCTGCTGGTTCTGCGTCAATGCAGGCTGTTTTGAGAAATTACCCAGTTTAGGCCCTGCTTTCCCCCCAGAAAATGCAAACACGTGGTGCTCGCTCAAGCACACAATCCTCCACTTCCCCCTTCACTTCCCACTGTGCATGAGGACTCGAGTGTGCAGCCCTGTTGTGCAGCTAAACTTCAGCGGCAACACATTTCTCGTCTGTAAGCATAATTCCAGCTATTGGCAGGCGAGCGAGCGAGCGAGCTGTCCGTTCATCTCTGAGCCAGGCCAGATCCTTACAGCTTAATTATGATTGGCAGACAGGAAGCCTGCACAGTTAACCTCACTTCATCCACTCCAACGTAGACATTTAACACTTGTTCTGCTCTTCTTTGGTGAAAGGAGGAACATTTGAAATGGTATTAATTGCGCCACAGATTGTGCCACAAAAACAACAAAGACCCTTTTCACCAACAGAAAACAATAAAAACGTGTGTTTCTCGTTGAGTCTTTGATGAATCATTAAAGGAATAGTTTGATATTTGGCAAATTGTGTTTCACCTGCCTGCCTGGAGTTAGATAAGAAGAAAGATGCCTCTCTCATGTCTGCTGGGTGAAACAGGGGAAACGGCTAGATTTGCTTTGTCAATTCCACCCACTAACCCCTAATCTTTCTCTTTTATTTAATCTGTCCAAAAACCCAAGTGCGAAAAGGACACGTCGTAGTTTTACAGGGGGTCATGTGTCAGACTATTTATTGGCTGGGGGACGTAACTTCCTGGAGTCTCGGCTAGTTGCCTGGCAACCTCAGGTGACGTCAAAGACGACAAGACCAGCATTGTGGTTAGAAGGTGAAAAGGCATATTTCCCGAAAATGTTGAACCATCCCTAAAAGACATTGCCGTTCATTTCAGTGGGGTCAAAGGTTTAAATCACACCTGTTACATCTCAAATGTTTCTGTTATGTCTGGCTTCCTTAAAACAAATGTTGGTCCTGTACAAATACGTTCTGTGGACTGACTCATGTCTCCACACACAGGAGTCCAACGTTCACTAAACTAAGACCAGTGTTTTGCCAGTGGCTGTAAGGTCGCTGTATTAAATTTAAATTTGGGCGGAGGCCATAGTGGTGAAAATCCATCTTAATCCTTGGCTTTAAAAACCCCCAGTCAGAAAGCTGTGTGCAAATGTGTCATAGAAAGAACAGGCGAGTCTTTGACAATCTGCAGGACTTGACTGATGGTTTTGTTTTGTAGAGGGAAAAATGTAGTAAAGTTATTTATGTTAAATCATTTTTCACGTTCTGTGTCAGAAGTGTTTCTGACACAGTGTCAGGGAGAAAAAAATCTTATTGCATCTGTGGAATTTGCCCTGAGGACATAACGTCTAAATCTGGTCGTCCATGTTTAAATCCACATGTTTGGTGCGGAAAGTATTTTTGGCCGTGTTTCAATCTGGGTTTTCTTAAAGTACATCTGTGCTTAAACGTTTGTTAAAATGTTGTGCTTTACTGATTTTACTGATTTGATAGAAGGAGGCAGATCAGGTGGCTGAAATCACATTTGAATAATATGAGGCCAATTCAATTGCTTAATAATCAGATTTTCCTTCTTTTCGTTCCTATTGTTGAAATGCATGTTCCTGCACAGGGAGGTCTATATCTTTATTGCATTCTGTGGCTTACTGCATTGAGCTGTTAAATAGCTTCTATTACATCCATCTGTTTCTACAGAACACATTGTGTTGTTGTATAATAGCTGCTTTTTACTGGCCAGAGTATTATAATGTTTTCCTGAGGATATGGACATTGTTCATTAGGATACAAATGATCAAGTTCTCATTTGCAGCTCGACCATCTCATGGCTCATAAGGCTAATTTATGTAAGCAATTCTCAAACAAATATAAATATTTCACACATCTAAACCTGCCCCCCCCTTTCCCTCTTTCCCTTTTCTTTCTCCCGCAGCTACCCGGAGAATGGCGTGGTGGCGATGCGACTGCGGGACGTGCGGCCACGCGCCAGGACCCTGCTGCGGTGGGACCAGCTTCAGGTGGGCATGCATGTGATGGTCAACTACAATATGGAGACGCCAGATGAGAGGGGCTTCTGGTTCGACGCCGAGATTCAAACGCTCAACCAGGCCTCTCGCACCAACAAGGAGCTCCGAGTCAAGATCCTCCTCGGGTGAGGATCTTCCTCCTCGGCGGGAGGGGGGGCGTTAGGCAGAACTATTACATTTTCATATCTCTTGGCCAATTTTTTGTTGTTTACCAAGATGTGTGACTCCTTTTTCATGTGTCACACTCTCAGTAACACATCTTTACATCTTCCTCTTTGGTTTTCTGTTCTCGTGCTCTCATCTCTCTCTCTCTCTCTCTCTCTCTCTCTCTCTCTCTCTCTCTCTCTCTCTCTCGCTTTGTCTCTGCCTTTGTCTCTGCCTTTGTCTCTCCGTGTCTCTCGCCCTCTGTCCAGTGGTCCCGGAGATGTGATTGGGGATTGTAAGGTTCAGTTTCTGGATGAAATCTACCAGATGGAGAAACCAGGAGCTTGCGCACTCTCAGCTGCAGATGGACAATTTAAACGTATGCACAGATGCGGTGAAACTAGTGACAAAAACTTTATATAACGTAGCACTGCCGTACCGATCATCAACCTATTACTCCTTGTTCTTGGCTGCAGGGAAGAGCGGACCAGAGTGCAAGCACTGCAAGGCCGACCCCGAGGCCGAGTGCCGCTTCTGCTCCTGCTGCGTGTGCGGCGGCAAGCAGGACGCTCACATGCAGCTGCTGTGCGACGAGTGCAACATGGCGTTTCACATCTACTGCCTCAACCCGCCGCTGGCCACCATCCCAGACGACGAGGACTGGTGAGTGTAGCTGAGCAATTAGCCTCGAGATGCAGTGATACACAGCAAATTTAATAAGGTTTATTAATGGTGTTGGGTATGAGCTGAAGTGCATTTCAGCAGTAATTAAACGGTGATTGAGGTTAAAGTCAATATAAAATAATGACACGACGCAGACACAGCTGTGAGTTTATCTAATGCAGTGGCTTTGAAAGTGTCTCTCTGCCAAATAGAGATGAGGGTGTGAATAAATGTCTGGCAGTTACTGCAGAAAGAACCTTCCAGCATCATGCGCTGCTTTACATTTCTTAAACACACAACTGATGGCAGCATTCATAACTTGTATTTCTACTTTCCAGGATCTATTCAAGTTAAATGTTTAAAAATCAAGTCCACACATGTTTTAAAGCATATGATAGTCTGATGAGAGCAATCAATTGTTTGTAACTATGTTTGGCAACAGACATAAAGTACCTTTTAATGTTCTTATTACCAAATCTCAGGGATTTCTAGCTAATTTGGGAAAGCATTTCTCTCCTTCTACCTTAAATTATGTTCAAGACGTTTGATTTGATCTCACTTTATTATCAGAAAGAATAAATCTGAAATGTGTCTTGCGTCCCAAGGTGTAGATCGTTTCACTCAAATAAGAAAACACAACACTGACCCAGACATTGTGAACAAATACTGCAAAAATATAATATAAAATCATTGCAACCAGTTGTATTGCTCACATCCATATTTACTCTACACAGGTTTTTAATATGTTCAGTCAAATATAAGAGAACAGCTACACAATTGCCAAAAAATATTTATCCAACAATTTAAGGTACGAAAAAAGGATCTTAGATTGTTTTTATTGAATATAACCGATTAAGATCTGTAACTGCTGGATTACAGATATTAAAACAGCTCTTATTATTTTGAGCTCACTTGTCACCAAACTCACGTACACACCTTCCTGTAGCCTCAGAAACGATTTCCTCTCTCTGCCAGGTACTGTCCCACCTGTAAGAATGACACCAGCGAGGTGGTGAAAGCCGGAGAGAAGCTCAAAGCCAGCAAGAAGAAAGCCAAGATGCCTTCGGCGACGACTGAGAGTCAAAGGGACTGGGGAAAGGTGAGAGCCGCCGGGTGGACTGACAGCTGCTCTGTAGCAGCGCAGGTAAAACAGGAAACCCGAGCGGAGGCCCGCGGTTCACCTTCAAACCGACGAGAAGTAGCAAAGTCTACATGGATGAATATGGAGAAGAAGTTTGTGTCAAAAGTTTCTCAGCGATATTAACTTTTTCCAGATTTTAAATAATACAAAAAATGTGTCTCTTTTAGTGGGCATGCTTAGGCCCATGTTAGCAGCTCAGTACAAGAGATAGACAAAGGATTTTCAGCTTTATGATAAAAAAATGTGTCCTATCACAACCATGTTTCTGATAATACCTGATAATAATGTCCCGCATTTTTTAAACGTTACATTTTACATCTGGAAATGACATTATCAAATCCACTTGAGACCGAATCCAGACAATGTAACACATCGGGAAATAATCAAAGAGTCACTTAAAAGAAGACAATAGCTGTGTCTCAGTTCAGGGACAGCGTCCTTTGGAGACCGATTGCGTCACAAAGACACGATCGTCTCCTTCGTGAGCTGCGTAGACCGTGTAGGTCGCGTCCTCTGAATTGGGACAAAGCCATAGACGTCCTCAGGGTTTATATTCAGGCATTTACATTTTATTCCAATTACTTCTTGCAACCCTGTTCATTCCTCAGTGTATCTATGTTTAATAATGTGTTATGTTTAGAGTAAGTTGTTGTCTGCTCTGTGTTTTGTGTTATGCTTAATCTGAGTTTGTATGTTCCTGAACACACCCCTGATCAGAAGGTTTTAATCCAATCCACATGCGATTTATTATCAATTTAATTTAAGCTCTGGCTCCTGGAGCAGATTAATGATGTTGGCGTGATTTATAGCATTCGGTTCCTCTTTTCACTTCGTCACGGTGCTAGAGGGCAATGGCTGGAAAATTACTTTCAGACTTTTTAGTTTTGGTTGGCAAAAAGTGAAATTATCTCATTCTAGTTGCTGAGGCAGAAAATAAGACAGGACGACAGCTGACATGTATTTAAATTTGTTTTTTTATTTTTCCCCCAAGCATCTGTTTAAAGAATACTCTTTAACACTCTTACTCCAAAATCTCCTCCGTGGCAACACGTTGAGATATTGTGTGGCTCATTTCCATTCTGTCCTGGCTGCGACTCTGACGCTCCGCTCCGTGGTGTAATGTGAACAATGCCATTAAGCATGACTTAGCCACTTTCCTGGAACTGCCAACGGAAAAATAACTCCTTTCTTTACCAGAATGCTCTTTTCTCTGAGGGCTAATTGAAAACAGCCTGGCTTGTGTGTTTGGGCACCATTTAAGTGCAGTGAGTCACACAGCATTTTAACTTGACTTTTACATTTTCGCAATTTGATAACGCTGAAATGAAAATTCTTCTCTCTCTGCTGAAAGTTTTTCTTTTCGATCTTTTAATGTCGCATGTTCCTCCAAAATAGAAATAAAACGATCGTCATTTCTAAAAGTAAAACGTCCTCAAATCTTCATCTTGTGATTCATTGACATACACGTCACCACCCTGTGCTTAAACATCACACAACTACGAGTTTTTTCATGCACATGGACCTTTTAATGATGTTTTTGTGTTCTTCCTTCTGGATGTGTTTGCAGGGTATGGCTTGTGTGGGGCGTACTAAAGAATGCACAATTGTCCCTTCAAACCACTATGGACCAATACCTGGAGTTCCTGTTGGAACCACCTGGAAATTCAGAGTTCAGGTTAGCTACCATGACGGTGCTTCACATGTTGATCAACTCTCAGTTTACTTATTAATTTGATGTTATCAGTACAATCTAAAATGCTGTTATCCCTTCAGGTGAGCGAGGCAGGTGTTCACAGGCCACATGTCGGTGGTATCCATGGACGCAGCAACGATGGCTCCTATTCGCTGGTGTTGGCCGGGGGCTTTGAGGATGAAGTGGTGGGTTGTTTGTGTTTTTGTTTTTTTAAGATATTTTACAGTCATATGAAATAAAGAACTATGGGATTTTTTTATGGTATAATTTGGCAATCACTTTTTCTGTGGTGTGTTGCAGGACCGGGGCGATGAGTTCACCTACACAGGCAGCGGGGGGCGTGACCTCTCGGGAAACAAACGAATCGGAGAGCACTCATTTGACCAGACCCTGACACACATGAACAGGTATGACAGTGGCCTTCCAACTACATACGTTTGACCCCATTGATACGATTCATTACTTTAAGGTGCATAGAAATGTTAGTGCAAGATATAATATTTGATATTATAAAAAGGAATGACTGCTCCTGGACTCAGTTCATGTTGAATGTCTTATTGAATTTCTCTCCATTGAGTCACGTTTAGTTGGTCAAACTGAAAAACTCTTCAATGATATATTATCTGAAGGTATTTATTTAAACAATCGTGTCTTAGAGGAAAGATTCAAACGGGCCTCATCATATCTTAAATTAAACTTTAAAAAGGCAGAGCTCACATATTTTTTATACATCTTTCTGGTTTTTTTTCTTCAAAAACAAGCTTAAGGGATTAATTTCCTAATAACAACTGATTCATTAACATTCATTAACATCCCAAATCCTTGGACAGACTTAGTAAACACAAAGCTCTTTCCCTTGGATCCCGGCTCCTGCAGGGCATTGGCCTCAAACTGCGACGCACCTCTGAATGACAAAGACGGGGCAGAGTCGAGGAACTGGCGGGCGGGGAAGCCGGTGAGGGTCGTGCGCAGCTCCAAAGGTCGACGCATCAGCAAATACGCCCCAGAGGAAGGAAACCGCTATGACGGTATTTACAAGGTACAGACACGCTTTTTCCTAGAGGTTAAAAAAAGACTTAGAAAAGACTTTTTTTCAAATTTGATGACCAGTATTTAATGCTTTATTTGCATGTGGATTTTAAGGTGGTAAAGTACTGGCCAGAGATTGGAAAGTGCGGTTACTTGGTGTGGCGGTACCTGCTGAGACGGGATGACCTGGAACCAGCACCGTGGACGCCTGAAGGACTAGAGAGGATCAAGAAACTGGGCCTCGCTGTTCAGGTCAGACTGGGAATGTGCCCGCACGTGTTTGTGAACATCTCTGTTTACACACTAGAGATATCCCATAATGCATCTCTATATTATGGTGGGGGAAATTTCTCAATTCGTGGACGACTCTGTATCGAGGCAGAGACGGAACATAATCGATTTTTTAGCGATGTCCTGCCGCTGCATAATTATAACCAGAACAGACGCGCATTGTCTGAGTGTCGTCCCTCCACTCTCCTGCCGACCTGTGTTCACTTTACACTTTAGCAATAAACAGCAACACTAATCAGAAGTTATTAGGACCTGAACAGTACTTCCATTTACTTTGTGTTTGTTAATGCGCTCTATGAATCGTTTGTGAGGCTCGTATTTAAACACGATGCGCACAGCCAGGACATCAGGGTTAAAGTGACCGGAACGATCCAGATTTATGATCCGACCAACTAACACACACACACACACACACACACACACACAAACACAAACATACACACACACACACAGGCTGCAGATAGGAGAGAATTACATCCCGCAGATTCTTTTTTAAAGTTAAAGTTTAGAGTTTGCTTTTTTTTACTTCCTCGCAGCAGAAGAAGCGACGCCTCGTTTATCCAGGAACGTAAATATGAATTCAGCAGGTTTTTATAAAAACTCAGCTCACATCAGTGTGAGTGATTAGAAAAGAGCAGAGGAGCAGAATCTCCTGTTGACCAGCGGAGTAATGGACCTCCGAGCTGCCAGGGGGGGGCAGCCTGGGCCACCCTGATAAAGTGAAGGCTAAAGATGCAGCACACAAGTCTAAACTGAATGAAGGTCAGATCAGTGTGGAGAGCACTGAGCGCTGTTATAGACCGACTGTCGTAGTCAGATTTTTTAATTGAAAACCTTATTTTGTAAATTACAGCACACTTGTAATAACGGTCTAAAATACTTTTTTAAAGCTCAAATCATGAGGCCAGTGAAGATGCACACCTCTAGTCACACAGTGATAAAAAAATAAATCATGTATAGACGGTTACTACATATCTCCTATGTTCCTTCAAATTTATCATACTTGACAAAGGTCTTGAATTTCTTTTGTTATGGTTTTGTAAAAAGTCCTAAATTGAACTTGTTGAAACCTGCAGAAATCCTGTTGATATATGTTTTGTGTCTTTCATGCTTCTTACTAAAGGCCACTATGAAGGACACCTGCTATTTCCCGTTATATACATATACATCTTTAAGATAGCAGTCCGCTTGATTTTCATTTCTCCCTTGTGTCTGCAGTACCCGCCGGGCTACTTGGCGGCCATGGCTAACAAAACAAAGAAGGAGGCCTGTGCCAGACCTGGTCGCGGCGGCCGGGGTAAGCACCATCCCGGCAGGGGGAGGCCACGGAGACAACGCAAGATCAAGGAGAAAGAGGAGTTCGATGAGGAAGACGAGGACATGGAGCCGATGGCCTGTGTGGAAGAGGAGGAGATGCAAAGTAACGGAGAGGAGATGACCACCAGAGAAAGTGGTGGGTGCTTTCACAGTTGAAGCTCAGAGCAGGTCAGACATGGTGTTTGTGAGAAGAGGACAGGTGAGAACAGCATGGGGAGCAGAACTTTCTATAAGAGAGTTTGGAAATATTTTATATTTGTTTGCTAAAAAACACAATAAGGATTCCCCCAGTTGTTTTCTTAGTTTTTCATCATTGTAGCCGGGTGGATTCAGTCCTATTCGTGTGTGTTGTGCAGAGTCGTCACCAGCAGCAGAGCCTCCGTCTAAACGTGTGAAGATGGAGGAGACCTTCCAGCTGTCAGAGCAGCAGCAGCAGTTGATCCGAGAGGACACAGCCAACAAGAAACTCTGGGATGAAGCCATGGAAAACCTCAAAGAGGGGCCGGTATGAATCCCCAGTACACACTGACACACTCAACACGTCTCGAGCTCCTCAACACTGTTCACAAAGCATCTCACAGTGCAGCAGACTGAGAGAACTAAGAGAGAACTCACTGAAAACTACTCATCCATAAAACTGAAATTCACTCAACCGGATCTGTTTCCTCTTATCTTCTGATTTCCAGACTCATCAGTCAGTTTTTCTTTGGGAGACTTCGATGTAGATATATTTCTGGAAGGATGAGACAGAAATGATCATTTTAAATTTGTGATACACTGCCTGTGACCCTTTTTCATCCGCTTCACGTGTCTCTTGTCTTTTTTACATATGAAGAATTTCCTGCGCAAGATGGAGCAGATCTTCATGTGCGTGTGCTGCCAGGAGCTGGCCTACCAACCCATCACCACCGCCTGCTCACACAACGTTTGCAAGGTGCGTACTGAGTGGATGCAGTGTTTCCACATTAATGTCCCCATATGCCTTGAGCAGAAGGCCCCCGTTTCCTGTCTCTCCTTCAATGTGTCCAACTAAATGAAGCCAAAATGTGAACAAAAATAAATAATCCCTATTGTTGTATTTGCGTATCATCTCCTCTCTCCCCTCAGACTTGTCTCCAGCGGTCGTTTCGAGCGCAGGTGTACACCTGCCCCGCCTGCCGCCACGACCTGGGCAAGGACTACGCCATGACCCAAAACAAGATGCTCCAGATGCTGCTCGACCAGTTCTTTCCCGGCTACAGCAAGGGCCGATGAGGTCGAAATAAAAACCCATTTATACGTAGAACACGTACATAAACGCACATAAGCAGCCGTTCTGTGCACCCGTGTATACCGTCAAGTACCTAGAGCTCCACTTTAAAAAGCATCGCGCACACTTACCGTACTTACCAACGGGCAAATGTATATTGCATATACAACCATTTATTGTATACAATCATTCATACACAAACAACCTCAGTAGGGACTGACCTCATCTGTTGAACTTGGACTGTCTCCATTAACTTCACCAGCCTGAAATTCAACCAAGGACATTTTTAAACCTCCCTACTCCTGCCACAAAAACGCACAAACAAAAGCAGCCCCGACTCTCGCACCCACTCATCATCTGAATCTCTCGGCTCATTTTACAGTTTTTTCGTCCGCTGGTTCCGTGAATGAACTGCACGTTGTTAGAGTGCGTACTTCTCCCCAGCAATATCATGAAGTCGGCCATTAGGTCCCTGCCAACCTGTTTGCATTTTGTGTACCACGTTATGGAGCTTCACACCAAAATGAGTGTTGTTCTCAGGTGGGAAATAAAGGAGGGAGGTTAATAGAGTGATATAATGGTAATTGTCACAACGTTGAAACGATCATACGATAGAATCTCTGTTCATTTATATACGAGACAAAGCACACAATCTTTCCTGACCTTGGAGCACTTTATTACCGTTTTGTAGGTTAATCAGGAGCATTTGTTAGCGTCCCGCTAGCTTCTCGTGTCACTTGGAACGATGCCACTGCCATGCTCCGAGCTAATAAGATTAGTAAATGTCTCACCACGCTGGGTGAACTTTCAGAGCAGAAATTGGCAGCTGTGTCCGGTTTGTTTTGAGCGTCGGATGATTTCTGGCTCCGTTAGAACCACGACTTTGTGAAATACTTTGTGAGTCCCCCCCCCAAAAAATGATGAAAGCTCTGTCCTTAGATTTAATGTGGAGTGAAAACAAGGCAAACACACCAAAGACATGAGGCTGAGAACAGATCCGGCGTAAAAACAAAAATCAATTTCTGAAAAAGTAATCACTCCTAAAAAATAAAATGCATGTTACACAAATTATAATCTTTTCTTTAGCATGGCACTTTTTCTTTCCACTTCCATGCAGCTGAAATAAAAGGACAAGATAAACGAGCACACACGTCTGGATCTCCACCATAAGCACTTTTGAAACCTCTAACACTGTATAAATATTTTATTCATCCATAAATGAAGTTCTCACATACTTGAAATCTACTAAATCGTCCTCGAGCATTACCTGAGTATTTCCTGCTATTTCCTTCCGTCGACCAGATCTAAATGCGCATTAAAGATTTACATGAGATCACAAAAAGATTTGGTTCTCTGAAATGCTCGTGAAGTGTGACATGCGCTGCTTTGCACATCGATTTCAAACACGCCGTGGTCGTCCCTGGTGTTACCAAGCAACCGCAATCAATCAGGACTCCACACAAAGACGTTTGGCATAGATATTAATCTGCCGTTGTTCTTCCTGTTAGAGCTCTGGGTGTTCGCCCTGATCTGCTTCTCCTCCATTCAGGAAAAAAAAATTAATCCAGTGAGTGATTGCACAACCAGGATGAGGAGAGTTAGGTCCAGGGAGCGGACGTGCAGCTGTCTCACTTTGTCATGATTGACTCTGAAAAACAAGGCCACTGATTTCTGTGGCCTCACAAAGAGCTTTTTAATACGATGGACCCGCACCATCAGAGGCTCAGGGGCGCTGCTGAATCGTGCAATCGCTCACCCACGTACAGTAAATGAAGCCCCAGAGTTTCTTTAAGTTGTTAATCTGTTCCATAATCAGGAATTTACTGATTTAGAATTATACTTCTGCAGGTTTTCAACAGTGCTTATGTGAAAGTTCACTGGTGCATGTGTTGTATTAATACGTTATGGAATGTTTCAATAGGTGGCGTGTCTCATTACACTTTAATACAACAAAACGCGTTTAAGTGCAAGGTAAAGCAAATTTTTTGTCTTCCCCATAGTCAGAACTACTGGATTTACTTTGGTTATTCTGGATAATGTCCATGTGGCTTCATTGCGTAACCGAGAAACTAATTTGCTTCCCCGGGTGTCACGGCTAATCTACCACTGTATACGGGATGTGAGCTTTCCTCAGGTGGAGGCGAATAAAAGAGACAAGCGCTTGAACAATATTTATCCCCCAAATCCCAGTTTTAGTTTTTCAAATATTCAAAATGTTTCCAAATGTTCAATTCCAGGTCTTAATTGCAATTGGTATTTGCTTCTAGATTGTATTTGTTTACTTCTCTAATACTAGACTAGGGGATAAAAACAACATTACACTTCTCATTGCATTGCACATCAAATGACAGAGTTTTATTCCAGCTGCATCGTTCCTATGAATAAACCCCGTGGCTCTTAAAGCCATGCTAAGCAAACCTAACAAGAAGTCTGTCATTAAGATGATAACTCAGAAGGCCATAGGCCAATAAAGACGTGTTCTACCCTGTAGCTGCCGGCTCTTATTACACTCAGTGTAAATACTAAACTAAACATTAATTCAAGACTCAACATGGCGATTGAAGAATCCTAAAATAACAAGGAAAAATTACGATACTTAAGTGAACAGATTTTTTTTATCCACCTCTGAAAGACTTTAATTCTCTGTCAAGTCTGAACAGAGTTAAAGATTATTTCTTGTTTGATTATAAGCAACTAAAATCCTGTTTTTTATTACAGACCTTTACTTATCGGTTGTTATCCAGTGGATTCAGCCTCCAGCAGTGTAAATTGTCCCTCCATGACTTTTTAATGCACTTATTGCCCTCTTTTAATGGCTATGTAACAATACCTCCACCTAGTAATGCTTGTATTATTCAGCTTGTCAGAGTAAAAAAAAAGTTTTATTTTAAGCAGCGAACAGATTTAAATTTTCCCAGTACTGAAGTGGTACTTCAAAATGTCCAGGGTTGGCAGGCCTGATGGGAACTAAAACAAAACCATTCCATGGAGAGCACGCAGCCAGCAGCAGAGCCTCGCCGCTGACCTGAGATCTGCACAGATCGCAGAGGCTCAGATAAAATATTCAAAATATTTTCCAAGTGTGAATTATTTTTGTTAGAAAGCGTCGCCCCCTCGTTCACCGACACCATCACGTTCACCTGTAACAGCCTTCAAGGTAAAGCCATGTTTTCTGCCGAGCTGAGACGACGCGTCGAAGCTGTTTGTTAGTGGTGACGTCCTCGTTTCCGTTCAACCATTCAGGATCTTTCTTTGTTTTCAACATGCAAGTACAATATGCTATATGGTCTTTAAAGCTAACTGTGATGTGCATTTCTTCCACTGTTGCTTAGTCTTGTTCGAAAGATTATTTTCTTCCTGGCAAAGCGAATCTCCCTCCTTTCTTTCTCCGCTGTGACCTTCGCTCCCTCTCCTCTCCCCCGCTGTCTCCTGCTCTCCGTGAACCTACAGTACTAACGATTTTTAGACGTCTTGTGGACGCTTGGCTTCAGTGCTGTGTTGTTTCTTTTTTTTCATTTTCTATCGCACTCTGTTGAAGAAAAACTCATTTTCTTAGAATGCTTAGTATTATCTATGTCCGTACGCCATTTTTCTACCATTTTAGTTGCTTCTCTATTTCTTATTTTAATCATTAGACATTTTTTTATGTGGCAACCTCGAGCATTGCAGCGTATGCCGGTCTGAGGAGTTCCATTGCTTCATATTGTGATCTGAAATTTTATACATGTCATAATAATACTTGATATGTACCTATTAAATATTTGGATTCCAGAAAAAAAAAGTGCTTCTCTTCTTTTTGTCCTCTATATACATTTTAGTGAGGCTACGTTTTTTTTTTTTACATTTTCACTACCGCTCCAAACATAATGGATAATTGTGATATCATTGTAAATATCCCAATGTATGTTACTGCTAATACTGTTGAGGTGTCTGTTATTTTATTGTGAAGTATTTGCTCGTTTTAAAGGGATGGTTCACCGAAAAGCTCACCACTATGCCGATGGAGTGTTTAGGTCCACAAAACACTTTATGAGTCTCAGGGTTAAACAGTGTTGCAGCCAAATCCAATACAATGTTAGTATTTGTTGTAAAATAGTACTGCTATCATGTAGTTTTGTGTATTAAGTTGATCTGTCTAGTGATAGTAATTTGTTAATTGTTTAATTGAATTAATATCAGCCTAACTTAACATAGCTCTGGGCTAATACAGTCTATGAAAGGGAAATTTGTTTTTCTTCTGCAATGTTTTTTTTTTTGTTTCCTCCATAGTCAAGTTAAACAGTTTTTCTTTGCTGTTTTGAAGGACAGCGAGGACAGACTCGTCACTATTATCGTCATCATTGAGTAAGTAGTGGAAATAGAAAATGGAGGCGAGTTCCACAGCAGACTAGTCTGCATAGAGATGGTGAGAAATCACACCTCTCATGTAAGTTGGTGCTCAACTCTGAATACTGAAAACTGGAAACATGTTCGAGGATTATGACATCATTAACTTGATGGACTTGTCTTATTTGTTACCAGTTATTTTTCCTAAATTCTTTAATGGGAAAAATTTAGCAGTGCAATATAATAAAAGCCCAAAATAAATCAATAAGATTAGAAATATAACATGTAAGTGATGGAGTCAATCAGTATTTGTACAGCTACTTTGAATATCAGCAAGGCAAGGCAGGTCTATTTGCATAGCACATTTCAACAAGGCGATTCAGAGAACTTTGCATAAAATATAAAAGGCATCAGTTCACTTTTTACTCTTGCTTGAATTGTTTACATTATTCTGAATAGGAAACCTTTGTTTACATAACTGTTCACTGCACAGACACAACTTTGATATCAGCAATGGTCCTGTGAAGCCTCCTGGTGGTGTTAGTGTGCACTACAGGCTCTGGATGTCAGCCCAGCTGCTCTTTTGTAACTGACCTCGATTTCTTCACCTCACCCCAGAAATTACATTTTGGTGAATACAAGACAAGTGCTTTTAATAATGTAGTGTAGCATTGTGCTCCACATGCAGTAGCACCTTACACCCCAGGATATTTAATTTGGTTTAAACATGTACGTTGTTTTCTGAAATGAACTTAGGTACAAGTCAACTCACAAGACCAGTTTTGTTTTTGTTTGTTTTATTATCACAGACGCACAACAGGTACCACTATGCAGGTGAACAATGAACTCCTTATTATCATGAAAAAACAAAAAGTTGAAAAGGAATGCTAATCCAAAAATGACCAAAAAAAATATCCCATTCACAGCAACATTTTTCATCCTCCAAAATAAAACACTACAATATTGTCAGATACACATGGCAGAAAGAAGCAAAAGCACTTTGGATTATTCACTTTCCTTTCGCTCTGTACAAACACACTCATCGTAGGATCTTGAAACCAACACGTGCAACAGTATTCATCTTTCCTCTCCACCTCTAGTCTAAATGGATTCACTATTCTCTATGAAGTACCAATTATTGGGGCTGTCGCTCAAAACGTAAAGTTTTAAAAATACTAATACTTAAAAGGGTATCAGTGCTATAAAACCAAACTGGTCCCGCTGAAATTTATAAGTTGGTATTTGGGCAAAAATTTTAACGTTATTATTTAGCCAATCCAAAAAAACAAAGCTGGAGTACCCGAGTGTAAACCTGATGACCCTTTGTTGTACATTCAAGAATTTAAGATTTCTCCTCCTTAATCTATCGTAAAAGGAAATAAACAAAACAACGACCGGACAAAAAATGGAAATAAGACAATTTAACTTAGAGCTATGACAACTGCAATATAATCAAAGTCCAAAAAAACAGTTTCCCTCGTATTTAGGTGACAACACCAATCAATCTTGAATGAAAACAGCATATTAAAACACACAAAGATAGATGGGGGATCAGGAGATGCACAGCTTACATATTCCCTTGAATAAAAAGCATGGGGGGATGAATGCTTGCATACAGAGAGCTACGGCTGAGGGTTTAACACAGACGCTGGGTGCAGATGGATAAGCTGGGACGGGATGGGCCAACATATAGTGGGGAGGGAAAAATGGGGAGGTGAGGATGGGGTGGAGGGGCTGTCCAGGGGGCTACTCCTCGTCCGAAGAGTCCCGATCAAAATTGTAGGCCATGAAGAAAACGTCGGGTCGAGGTGGGACGAGGGCATGGCCCGGTTTCACAATCTCAAAGCCCAGGAAACTGAAGGTACGCACCAGTTTAGCTGGAAGAAAAATGTCAGGAACGACAGATGTTAGAATGCAGCACACAAACAAAGCAACACAAGTTGTGTGGATGAAAAAAGGTGCGCTGGGAAAATAGGGCTGGTCGGCACATACCACGATCATCTCTGTTCTTGTAAAAGCAGACAAACACACTAACGACTTTCAGATGTTCTTCGGCATACTCCAGGAGAGCTGCGAAACTGTGGGGAAAACAGGAGGCGGCTTAGAAAATGGAACACTTAACATGCAGGCGCAAACACAACAACATCCACTGGATCTCTGACTAAATCTCTAGTTTATCCATGAATATTTAGATGTGTTTTACTGATATTTGTACTGGTTTTGGAGAACAAACCTGCAACTTAATATTGAAACTATAAAAATTAGATTGACAGGAAATTGAGGCACAGAGGTCTACAGACAGGCCAGGTCCAATACTTTCATTTCACCTTGTAAAAATATTTATTTGTACGTTTTATTCTTCCTTAAACTGCCTCTTTACTGTCCTGTAACATGACTCAAGTGTTCCACTGTAGGGATCTTATGAACTCCATTTCTTTTTCGTGCCCTCACCTCTCCTTGCTGCCTTCAGGGAGAGGGTCAAGAGGTATCTCCACGTAGAGAGCGCTGCTGCTGAGGACAGCATCCCACTGTATCGTCTTGGTAACAGTGGGGTGCGTTTGAAAGTGGAGTATCCCAGGGCGACCATTCCCTGCTGGCTCCTCCGTTACCGTCAACTTTCGGTCCTGGAAAATGAAAAAGCAAACAATGCATCTTAAAACCAGCGGCCCTGATGTTCCTTGTGTCACGTGGACTGTGTTTTTCTTTCTAGTTTTCCATTACAAATCAAATAGAATGGGAATGTGTCGTATGTTTGGAAATTGGACTGTGTTTCACTTGTCTGAATCAAGTTATACCCCGGTGTGCCCTTCCAAGCTGTATAAACAAACACACCACATGACAGGAAATGGTTGTGGTGAAATGCTTTTCTTCCTCTGAACATGACACCTTATAACTTTGTTTCTGCATATGCATCAGAGCTTCTCTGGCTGCATTTGAGTGGTAAGTGTGTGTGTTTGTGTCTACACTTACCGAGTAGACCGGCCGAGCTGAAGGAGTGTGATCCCGTGTGCCATTCCCTCGCCCACCTGGGATCTTCAGGGGTGGGAGAGGGGCATCAGGAGCACCACTGAGGCCCCGGACCGCGGGTACTACTACAGTGCAGGGACAGGCTGAAAGGAGAGGTGGCAGTCAGAACACTGAGACAGAAAAATGTAAGGTTTAGAAAATTCAACACGTACAGTGGGTCACTGTGTGAACAAGTGTCAAAATGAATATTCATGGTTTTATAATATTTTACATTACTTTAGTCTCAAAGTAATACCATGGGAGTTGTTATGGTGTGGCAAAAAGAACTGCATGAGTTGATCAAAAAGATTGTGAAATTTGAGACGTAGCCAGGTCCGTGAAGTCATGTCATATTCCTACTGATAAATAATGAAGTGCTCTTGCCTCACACTGTGCACGTATGGAGCAAGATCTGACATCTGTTAACTGTGATAACACCCTTTCAGATTAGATGTGTACAGATCACGCTACGTGCAGCTCAACACTATAAAGGAAAAAACCTCTTTGTGTGAGAGCACTGCACTTCTCATTAATGACGACATCAAAAGGATGGTTGTTGTGGGAGGCAACAAACCAACACATCTGCTGCTACCTGCACAAACTCAAATGTCTGTGTGGTGAGTTACAACCACCAGTGTCAATTACTTTGAAATTCATTTTATATGTTGTAGAAAGAACCATGACCAAACCCTATAAATACTTGTTTAATTTTACTGTAAGAGAATGTAAAGCTGCGAATAGTCAATTAAGAAGCTTAAACTAAAGATGGTTGACTCATAAATTAATTGATATAAAAATGAGGGCTGCAACCAACTATTTTCACCATCGATTTATTTATAGATAATTTTCAATAGTTGTTTACGTGAAAAATGCCCACTATAGCCCAAGATGAGGTTTTAAAATAGGTTACCAAGTCAAATTTATCAAATGGCAGAATTTTTGACTTACATCACAGTAAACTGAGACCCTTTGGGTTTTAGACTTTGGATCAGGTAAAAAATAAAAACTTTATTACAAGAAATTATCTTGGGAACTGCTACTTGTGATTGACACATTTCCTGACACAAGCAAATCAAACTAATAAACTACATTAAACAGAACAATCAAGTTGCAGCCCTACACTAAAATAATCACCTAATAAAAAAAAGTTGGCCTTTAATTCTCACGGAATGAATCAATGTAGTTATGGCTTCAGATATTATTCACGTGGTGAAATACAGATGTTTTCACAGCTGTTAAGTCATCTTTGTAGCATGGCGTCTTTGAAGCTTTATTGGCATGGATGGGTTGTGAATATATAAGTACAATTATATAATATAATTAAGACGTATAGACAAATACAAAAATGTCTTCCTTGTTATTGATTGAAATAACAACTACTTTAACAGTGACATAACGACCATCATAGTTCCCGTTTCTGTGCTTGTATTACAGATGTATTTGATCTGTGTACATGTGGGTACAGTTACACGGTCAGATCGCTGTCGGTTACGCAATATTCAACTTGACTCAGCTCACGAGACCTACGTGGTCAGAAACATGTGCTCACCTGGTGACTGCCCCCCCTCTCAGGGATTTACAGTACGATCGTTTCTCTTACATTACCCAGACTCAGCAGATCTTACACGTTCTAGCATATTCTATCTAGTACTATCTTGTTTACTCATCTGTTCTGTGAAACCTCCATTAACCGGATTTTCGCCTTTATAAAAAGTTAAAAACTTTTGTGAGTCACGTTTAAACCAGTGGGCTGACAGTTACTCCCTGGAGTACGGAAGCCGGTTTTGTTTATTAAATCGACTTCTCAACACGAGGAGGATCCTTCCCCGATGTGTTGTTTTTCGGGAGCCCTGCGTGACGTAACGAATTCGACGACGTCCCTAGCTAACAGCGGCTAATTTAACGCTTGTCATGTCGCCTCTCTGGGCCAATAAATCAACTTTTAACGTGACAGCGTGAAATAAAAACGTCGCGCACGCCGTTGACTCTAAACACAAACCCGGAAACACCGGTGGTTCCGCGTCGTGTGGACAAATTGTACCTTTAAACCCGATCTACTTCCGCTTTTCAGTGGCCGCTAGCCGGGCTAGCTTAGCCGCCCCTCCCCCACCCCGCGGTTAGCCTCTAGCTAGCCGAGGCGTTTCTCCATCGTCCACTTACTTTCCGATCATGTCACAGATTCCGCTATTCAAATTCGCCATTGTGGTGGGAGGCTGCTGTTTTCCTTCTTTCTCGCGAGCAAAGCAATGACTGTTTAGGATCCGCTGGAGGTTGGATTTTACCATCCGGCCTCGGGTAGAGACACGACGGGTTGACTGCTCTCTGCAATGCTCGGCTGGAAGTGATCGCTGCGACGGCTGATGGAGCAGGAAGGTCTCCCGCAATACCGCCAATACACACTTCCTGTGGTGGCTTCAAAATAAACTTTTTGAAATTTGTTTTGGTGACGCATCGTGTACGTTTCGTGCACTAACACTGTGAAAATAAAAAATACAAATAACTACTTACATATATAATTCCTGTCTCGGCATCAAAACCACACTGGTACACATCATGTTACAACACAAAATCTCTGCAAATATGTGATAGATAGATAGATAGATAGATATATAGATAGATAGATAGATAGATAGATAGATAGATAGATAGATAGATAGATATAACATATGCTATCCATGTGCCTCATTATTATTTATATGCCTCATTATAATCTGTATGCCTATCTATCTATCTATCTATTATCTATCTATCTATCTATCTATCTATCTATCTATCTATCTATCTATATTTTATTATTTTTGTTCTATTATTCATGTAATATAATCCGGTAATTGATCATGAATATTTATTACAATTTTATAATGTTAATAATTTCCCAGCATGAAGATATTGATGATGTCATCCATTAAATACCATATACCTTTTTTATCATAACTAAATTAAATTTACACCAAGCATTACTTTTTAATTTGATTCTCCCATGATAGAACCAAACCCTCACATTCATCACACACAGGAGTAATGTACACACCTACAGTTGCCTAATATCCATGCACTCATTTATTTATTTTTCTCCCCAAGGTTTCTTTTGCTCTTTGGTTTTCATCAGTGCATGCACCAATATTAGGAACATTTATATTGAGATTTCTGCACAGCACACCTTGCACACCTTACACAACATGCATCATAAGATAAGATAAGATTAGATAAGATATGACAATCCTTTATTAGACCAACAATGGGGACATTTTCCACATTACAGCAGCAAAAGTCAAAAATAGACACCAGTAAGTAATAATAAGTAACATGCGATACTTAAGTGTAAGGATAATAATACTTGAGTGTAAGGAATATGAAGAATATAGAAAAATATGAATGGAGTAAGAATTAATACAGTGTAGAAACAAGAAAGATTTGTGCAGTGTAAGAATAGATTGCACATGAACCATTGCATTGCAAAGACAGAATGAATACTGCACAGTTAAGCTACGTAGATATACGTGTAAATGGAGCTGCGGTCGATTCCTCTTTATTTCATCTGAGGCATTTTAGTTGAGCAGCATTTCTATACAGTCATTTATTCCAAATTAAACTCGACTTTTATTTTGAAAGCGGAAAAACCGTGGTGGCAGCTGCGCACGAAATGAACCGACACGCAGCTTCACGCTCAAGCTAACAGGCTAACGCTGAAGAAGCTAACGCGCAGCTAGCCCCCGCTGCGCTAGCCTCAGTGCGGCTGTGTGTTTACAAGGGGGCGTCTCATGGAAAAGTACCAAGGACACGGACAGAGAAAACACCGACAACAACACAGAGACCGAAGTGTGAGCGCTTCTTTATGAAGATATCACCTGATCTTAGTTGAATAGTGTGCAAGTGCTGGAGTGTGTGTACAATTTAAATGATCACCCCCCCCCTCCCCCCTTACACTACATCTATATGTTTATTTTACATATAAGTTATATAATATAAAGATTGAAGTACCCACCATTATATAAAGCAAATTCATCATAGCTTCAACTTTATCTGGGTCAATGAAGAGCTGCATCTTATCGCAGCAATAGAATTATGCAACAATATAATGATGTAACAGCATTTATAACACTGACAGGTACCAGTATGCCTAGATATCATTTATATACCTTCTGTTGCTGATACTGCTGTATTTGTACTCAAGTGTTGTATTTGAAAGCAGCACCTGTATTTATAATGTTATATTTACTGTGTAGTACTGCTTTTTAAGTGGCACTTTTACTTGTAATTGATAATTTTTATTGTAGTATTGGTTATTTTGCTGAAGTAACATTTCGTATACTATTACTTGTAATAGAGTATTCACAGTGTAGTATTGCTTCTTTTACTTAATACATGATATGAATACTTACTCCTTTCCTATATGTGCATGTCTCCTACATGACAGTGACTTTATCAACATAACATATATGAGATTGTAAGCTTTATTAATAAATATTTTTAAAGTGTTAACTGTACTGAAATAACTGAAAGAGCTTGGATATTACCACCATAACTATTAAAAACCTGTCACTGTAAAGGAGTCTGTGCTAATGGGATTATTAACAATACAGATATACGATGACTACTTAGTCATCGTATAGTCACTGTACTCTACTTAGAGTACAGTGACAAGTACCTGAGTACTGATACCAAATATAAATACACAGCAAATCTGCCTGTGTAAATTTTCTGGTGTTAGTTAAAATTAACACAGTTCAGAGTGTTCTTAGCACTGACAGTTAAATCAACACTGTTGTAACACTTACACCAGTGTAGAGAAAACGTTTAAGTAATTGTATTAATTAGATTACAGATTTTATATATTTTTTAAAGGGGAAAACAGTGTAACAATAAAACTTAACACATAAAACCAGAGATATAAAAGATAACAGTTGTTTATTTATTTGTACAGGTATCTCAGGTGTTGGTCCGACCATAATCCATCAGATTTTTATTGGTGAAGAAAAACAAGGTGAGTGTGAAGTAAATTTACTAACCATGAAAAAAAAAGATTGGAAATAATCGCATGCAGTTATTTAACTGTCCACGCGATGGCGACAGAGGAGCAGTACTCTGAATTAATTTCCAATCGCCTTAGCACCGTAAGGTTTGTCCCTGAGCGCGACCCGTCCTCCGTCCCCAGTAGGAGAAGGCGGAATCTGAGAGCGGTCTCCCCGCAGCTGATGCACTGCTGGACTCAAAGATGGAGAGCGACACCACGGTCCGGAGAATAAAGCCCTACGGGACGCGGAGCTACGCGACGCCCGACGACGAGGGCTCTTCCCGGCACCAGTGCGGGGACAACGGCTACAGCGGCGACCCGAAGAGGAAGCCCGACGTGAGCCTGTACCTGCTGCGGGAAGGGGTCGCAACTTCCCTGGTGTGTGTGTTTGTGTTGGCGCTGTGGGGACTGGTTCATCTGTCGCTCCGGCAGCTCGTCATCGGGAAGCCGAGCGGGGACTTCAACGCGGTGAGAGCCAGGTGAGCTGCCCCCCTCTGTCCTCTCCGCCCTGCGGCACTTTGTCTGTCGGCTAACGGGCTCGTAGCGGCGCAGCCTCCCGGCTAACCTTTCCTCCAGTTTGACCCGCCTAGAAACCAACCACTGCCGGGTCCACCTCCACCTCCAGCTCCGTGGTAACCTCCGGGACACGGTGGGAGTGGGGCCCGGGAGAACGTCTAAAAACTAAACCCTGCTCCAAGTCTGATAGAATAACAATAAGGTTATTACATCATTATTATCACATGCACGTCTGGACTATGCACCTGATCGCCATTGTTTGTCTTTCAATGAGACAGCCTTTATGTCCCAGATCCATTTTACCTCGAGACAAATGAAGACATAGAAAATGAAACTTGAATAAAGTCCAAATCCAAGATGCTTAAAATGTGTATTTAGTAAAAACTCCTCTCAGTGGAATTCTGTGTTAATAATGATGATAATTATAATAATTCAACTTTATTTATTTAGCACCTTTCTAAACACAGTTACAAGGTGCTTTACAAGTTAAACAGGAAAAACGGAGCAATCGAGCACAGGTACAGAAATAAAACATGTTACAGATGAGAAAAGAGTAAAAACATTCAAACAAATGAATTAAAACACGATCAAATGAATTAAAACACGATCAAAATTATTATTAAAATGATTTAACTGCTTAAGTTACAATCAACAGATTGGTTGTGAAAGGAATCAGTCACTGTAGTACTCTGCCCATTTCAAAATATCTTTCTGTATAATCATCCATGGTTCCTGTAAAGAATAAGGAAGTTCAGGTGGTGGAAAACAGACATGACACAAAAAGACAAACAAAACCCAAGGGATCTTAGGGGATCAAAAATGTCTGATACAATATATCAACTCGTGTATTCATTCAAATGTTTCCTGAAATGTTGTTATTGAACTTTTACAACAAAGAAATGCAACCGAGGCTTGATGTTTTAAAGATAACCAGAACTTTTTAAAACTACAAATAAAAAGTAATCACAAATGCAACCAAATGTAAAGAAGTTCAATGAATGTAAACACAAATGCACATTTCTCTGCATGGTTTATTCTATGAAATAAGTTTTCACATCGACAAGCAGAAGCACAGATACAAAACATCTATGAAAGTCTCATATCGGCCGATTTAATATCAGCCCTCTGATAAATCAGCCCGGCACTAATACTGCCACAGAGGGGTCCACTTTCCCATGAATAAAGCATGACCACGAACATGAACCATAAACATGGCAGCCAGCACAACGATAGAAAAGATCATCAACAACATCTGGTTGATTAAAAGCAGCTTTACAAATCTGAAAGGACACGACCCCTAAGCCTCACGGGGCAGCAGTTCATCAGTGTTTCAGACGGAGAGGCGAGGATTACGCCACTGGCTCTGAAGTCCTGCTCTTGAAAGCGCTGGGCAGTGGGATTTGCCATCATTTGGCTGGTAGCTCCATAAATAAGTCATGCACACTGCATTTCAACTGATTAGGGCTCTGAGCTTCATGGGTCACAGTTATGGCTTTGGTGAGCTCAAGCCCTGCAAATCCCTTATATGAATTATAAGCATCGAACAGCGTCTGGGAGGTTGATGCAGGAATCGAGTGCAAGCAGCAGTTCAGACGATATCTTTAATGTCATGTGGTGCAACTTTTTCACGGATGGGAATTTTTGCGGTCTGGAGAAATGGCCATGAAGACCAAGTAGTTCCTGTTTCTAATCGTTCCTTGTAAAAGCAGGAATACAACTCATGGCGTCGCCCACTGTGGTTTCAATTTCAATTTCTTTGCAATGACTGAGTAGATTCATTTTGACTCTGAACCTGTCTTTTGATGACCGTTTTTTCTGGAAAGTTCCCCTTTCTGGTCATTGAGGGGACGTAAAACCATTTTGTTTCCCTTATGTTCCTCAACACCGAGATTTCTATTCTTCCACTTTTGATGTTGTGTGCGGAGATGTGACAGTTATTGTTTTTATTGATGGATTAAAATATCATAAACTGTGAAATACACCCTTTTACAATTCCTCAGACATATTCTCTGTTTATATGTTCAAAAAAACCTGAAAAACAAGAAGACTGATTTACTGTTATAGAAAAGAGTGAGAACCACAGCGTTTGTCCATGAAAAATAGTTTCTGATTCACATTCTTTCATTACTCGTCTTATCGTTTCAGACCTGGCTGATGGGCGGATAGCAGACATTCCTCCATATGTGTTCTGACTTTTAGGAGCCACCGATCACACTGACACAGCAGTCTACACGTTCTCGCTTTGCTAACTCACATAAAACCTAATTAAAACCAGCAGTATGTTGAGTCAAGGGCTCACACACACAAATATTTTATAAATTACAACAAGCACAGTTTTTATTATCCGACATGAATGAATGCATCTTATCTCCAGTTGCTTGCTTTAGGAAAGAGACGTGCATAAACATTTATCAGAGCTGTCAAAAAAATAAATGATCTGCTTATAAACCATGTGCAGTTTAGTGAAATGCTATTAATGGTCTCACATTCAATATGAGCCAATAAACTACAGACTATGTTAAGCTTGAACTTGTTTTTATTAACTAGATTAAGGTTTGAAAGGCCATGTTGATTTTCAAAGGGAAGTCGTGGAGTGTGAGCACACATGCTGTAATACCCAACCAATGATTCATTGTCTTTAAATAGTAACATTGAACTATCTTCTCCTCTTTCTCTTCCTGCCTCACCCCACGATCTAGAGTGCACTTGGAGCAGATCACCAGCGTCGGCCCGCGGCCGGTGGGCAGTCATGAGAACGAAGTCCTGACCGTGGGCTACTTGCTGGAGCAGATCGAGAAAATCCGGGTCGAGACGGCAGCGGGCCCCAACCAGCTCACAACAGATGTGCAGCGTCCCACCGGCACCTTCTCCATCGACTTCCTCGGGGGCTTCACCAGCTTCTACGACCGCGTCACCAACATCGCTGTGAGGCTGGAGCCCAAGGGAGGCGCCAAACATCTCATGCTGGCCAACTGCCACTTTGACACAGTGGCCAACAGTCCAGGTACAAAAACATCCACATTTCAGCCTGGTGCTTATGTGAGAGCGTTACTGAAGAAAGCGAGGGCGGGTGAAGCTACTCGCAGCTTGCATGTAGGTACATACAGGAAACCATCATACACTTGTGTGCCCAGTTTTAATTACTAGAAGAAAGAGAGAGGACCCTCAGTCGTCAAGTGTGAGTAAACGGAACAGGACATTAATTTGAAGTGTCACACTTGTATATTGGATCAAATCTGTCTTAATTACCTCCGCTAACGAGGTTATGTTTTCGTCTCTGTCCGTTGGTTTGTTTGTCAGCAGGATTACACAAAAAACTACTGAACAGATTTCCTCAAAACACGGAGGAATGATGGGAACGTGACAGAACCCATTCAATCTTAGATGTTGTTAAATAGGTTAGATGGAGATAATACCCTCATTAGGGTCCCTTGTTATTAACTATAGTCACGTAGGCCAGTCTGATTGAAATTTAACCTGCCATAGCAAGACCATCCTGAAAATTTGAATCTTTAATACTTCTTGTAAATTATCACAAAGGGCCACATTGTGCTTTTACCAGGGAGCGGCCCAAAGCAATCGTGGAGTCCTACCTAGGCTGTAATAACTGTGTTTGTTGATGATTAACCGTATCTTGTCATAATCTCATAATCTTTGTCTGCAGGATGGTTTTTTGCTGTTTAACCTCACTCTGTAGAGCCTGTTCCAGTTCCCTTCCCGTTCCTACACACACATGCTCACTCTCATGTGCACAAACAGCTTCACGGCCCAAAGGAAATTGATCCAAGAGGTGTGGACCGGGAAGATACACACATACTTTCTCATGTCCACCGCCGCCTGCGGCCCTTTTGATTTCTCGGAATTCCAAACATTTGCTGGTGTAGAAAATAATAACAGGGAAAAAAGGAAGAATCAAAGGAGAAGTGCATAGTTTGAATATATGAACAGGGGAGCATGGCACCTCCCTTTGAACGAATAATGCACCTTCAAGCACCTATACCGACTTTTCAGGCTTTGATTCTATACACCGCACATTGTGTGAAGTCCCACAGAGCTTTTTAGGGACGAGGATTAATATGTCGCTGACGTTAAGTGGCAGCGACAGGAGCATGAATGGTGCCCAGACAGACAGTGAACGGGCTTCCACCCCCCCAACCTCATGAACTCATGCAGCCCAGAAAGCCGGAGCACATGACGTCTCACTTGAGAGCTCTCTGATCTTTCAGTCATTTTTTTTTCTCCCTTTCTTTGCACTTCTCCTGTGTTCCTCACCCAGGCCGTGTCTATTCCTGGTATCACATGCTCTTTTCTTTGTCCACTCCCTATTACACCCTTTTCCTTTGTGCTCTTGCCATCGTACAAGCAGTGAGATTACAATCTTGTATTTGTGCTATTCTGGTGCCTGTGAGAGTTATCAGCTCATTCACCTGTGTTTATTTTATCTCACATTGAGCCGCTGGGTGTGGATTAGATTGGAGATAGTTCCACTTCTTTGTATGTAAATGCAAGGTCTAGCTAACCCTTTTTTTTGCCTGAATGGTTTTAAGTATTTTTTGTAAACACACGTACACTGGTTTGCTTCGTCATAGGTGCCAGCGACGATGCAGTGAGCTGTGCCGTGATGCTGGAAGTCCTCCATTCTCTGGCCAACCAGTCCACACCTATTCACCATGGTGTGGTCTTCCTCTTTAACGGGGCAGAGGAAAATATCCTGCAGGTAAAATGACTAGCTTGTCGACTCCTCTCTTCGTCTTTCATTATTTTCGTTTTTTAAATTCTTACCCGATGTCTTTGCTTCGCTGTCTTCTCTATCTTTCCATCAGGCCAGTCACGGTTTCATTACCCAGCATCCTTGGGCCAAGCAGGTGCGAGCCTTTATTAACTTGGAGGCTGCAGGTGTTGGGGGCAAGGAGGTCGTTTTTCAGACAGGTAATTCAACATTCGTGTTTGATAAACTGCTCTAGTGTAATTCTCAGCTGCTTGTTTTCTCCCAGGTTTGCTCTCTGTGTTAGTTTTCCTGTAATTTGGAAAACTTGAAAAACAAGAGAAGTTAAGAGTTTTGCAGTCACAGATTCTGCCTGAGGTGCCTGTAACATTGCAATAGACATTATCTGATGCACTTACTTGCCACAACCGATGAATTTATTACTTTAAACAAGCTTAAATGCCTACATCAGCGGTGGGAAAGACAGGAGAGGAGAGGACATAAACCACCACATATTGTTTCCACAAGGACCAAACTTAGAGGAGTTAATGATCAACTGTACAAAATGTCTCAGCAGCTTTTCCTTTCTTTTCTCCTCAAAGGTCCAGAGAACCCGTGGCTGGTTGAGGCCTACGTCCAAGCAGCCAAACACCCTTTTGCCTCCGTGGTCGGTCAGGAGGTCTTTCAAAGTGGGATCATCCCTTCTGACACCGACTTCCGCATCTACAGGGACTTTGGCAACATCCCAGGTAAGTTCTCACAATGAACACTACACAAGCACAGTATGCAAATGAATATGAAAGTATAAACTCTTTCAGTGAAGGAGTCTAAAACAAGAATCCAGTGACGGCTGGATCTACAAAGTAAAGGTGCCTTTATTTGGTCTTTTTCTGCGATTCATGTCTTCTTGTGTGTTTGTGTTTGATTCACAGGCATTGATCTGGCTTTCATTGAAAACGGTTTCATCTACCACACCAAGTATGACACCGCCGACAGGATCCTGACAGACTCGATACAGAGAGCAGGTAAGCAAATAACCACATCCGCATCCATTCACAAACAGGTGTTACGGTTATTATTTAAAGTTTATTGCAGATACAGTGTCACCTGTTTATTCTAACTGTCTGTCAAAGAGAGAATGGTCATTGTAGCAGAAGGGTCAACACCGTGTTTATTTTTTTTTACAAAGACAAACACAAGCTACAAACACATGCTGTGCATTTGTGCTTTATCCCTCAGTGTCAAATGGATGTCTTTATTTCCCTCAGAACAAAAAAGTGCATACACACCTACATACATACGCTGCACTTGTCCTCATTTACCTCATTTGCCGGGTGCTGTGTGGCTGAATTATTTTTGCTTTACGTAGCACAGAATCCAGTCAGTCAGCACTAAAACCCAGAGACAGTTGGCATGGTTCCTCTAGTCTTCAGCAGCTCCTGGTCACCTCCCTCCTCATCTCCCGTGCACAACGAGTCACTGTGAAAGGCATGAATTATTAGAGAGAGAAAGTGAGGCTTCAGAGAGCGAGGTAGGAGGTATTTTTAGTTGGTAGATAAGGAGCAGATTTGTAAGGTGGAGAGTGGATACAGCAGGATACACCAGTAGCCCTGTATCTGCACAGCAGGTGTCTGGTCGAACCTCTTAAAAATCTCCTGCATCACAGCTTTGCTTTAAGACGGAAAAAAAAGGGCAAAGTGCAAATGCTCGATTCATCAGATATATATCCTGGATTTTGTAGATGTGTCAAAAAATAAAATGGGAGCATAACCATTTAAAAACTTTGTAGATTTGTCACAGTGAAATTCAGAAAGACAAGTTGTCGATAACCCACATGCACAAGAAGATGTTGTTTACACTTGTAGGTCACAGTGAGCCCACCCAGCGAAAGAACAATGGAGCTTTGTTTCGCCTGAGTGTGTGTGTGTGTGTTAGTGTGTTCGCCTGTGTGTGTGTGTGTGTGTGTGTGTGTGTGTGTGTGTGTGTGTGTGTGTGTGTGTGTGTGTGTGTGTGTGGAGCCTTTCATAGTTGCACAACAGTTGCTCACCAGTGTATCGGACATGTAGAGGACTTGCTGTGAAGCTGGCTACAATCATGATGTTGGATGTAGATGAGAAATGTGCCCACATGAAGGATCAATACGAGGTCACTGGGTTTGCTACTGTGTCCTGAGGCTAAGTTTCTTCTATGTGTGCTGCTGCTTTCATGTCTACACACACACACACACACACACACACAAAAAGACAGACCAGTCTATTTGTAAGAGTAGTATTATTATACTGTAATTACCAATAAAATAAAATGGGATTTAATTCAAAAAGTAAAGGAGAGACTGTGCGGTTTGACACACAGTGACCGACCTTCATTTACTAGTGTGTGTTGTACCGTGTTGGTTTAATCGCTGACGTGATGTTTGTGTGCACATGGTTTTATCACCAACCGTGTCGGCGCCCATGCATGAATGACAAGGGCCACTGCCTCAGTTCTGCTGGTTAGGAAGTTGCATTGAGTCATTGGGACACTTTGGTGGCTGAATAGTGGGTTAGTTTCCCATTGTTCTTATCCGTCTCTTCCCTGTTGACTCTCAAATAAAGGCACATTATAATGTTTAAAACAAACAAAGGTTATACTGAATCATCAACTGCCCATGTTGTGTCAGTTGAATGAAGGGTGATCCCTTTTTCCACATATTAGCCGTTTCCTTCCTCGATTGTGGGGTGAAATTTGTTAAAGTAGAATTTACTCTCTAGTTTTTCCACTTCCATGAATTTGTACTGTCTCAGTCTGTCCTGCTTACAAGTCCGGTTCAGGTGATCTTAAACTCTCTGACCTCCAGCTGATGTCCTTCTGTTCAGTAAAGCTGAACTCATGCAGCAGGGTTTACGATGTTGAATTCCAGCTTTGAACTGCTTCGCCCCTGAACCCACTTCCTCTGTCTAGGCGACAACATCCTGGCGGTGCTGAAGTACCTGTTGACGTCGGAGAGGTTGGCCGATTCCTCGGAGTATCGCCATGGCAACATGGTATTTTTCGACCTGTTGGGGTTTGTGGCGGTGGCGTACCCCGCCCGTGTCGGCACCATCCTCAACTACATAGTCGCCACGGCCACCTTCCTATATCTGGCCAAGAAAGCATCACTGCCTGGCAATGGGGGTAGGTCACCATTTCCTGCGTTGGATGTATGTTATGTTATGTCACTTCCTGTTCTGAAAATGTGTGTTTTCCTCTTTGTGGCCTGTTGCATTGATTTTCTTAAAAAAAAAAAAGAAGAAAGATAAAAATAGTCCAGTACCAGATTTTGAGGCCAAATTTTCATTTCATTAGTTTTGAATGTGTGTCACGTCTTCTTTCGACATTCATCTCTCTCAGGTGGCCGCTATGTTCGGGATCTGGCCTATGCCACGGGCGTCACAGTGCTGTGCTGGTTAGTCACCCTGCTGCTGGTGCTGATTGTCGCTCTGCTCGTCACTCTGATGGGTCGCTCCATGTTCTGGTACAACCATTTCTACGCCTCCATCTGCCTGTATGGGACGGCAGCCGCCGGGAAAATGATCCTCATCCACACGCTCGCCAAGAACCTTTACTACGGGGTGAGAGTTCTTCTGAGGACAGTGTTTTCTGTACATCATAGCATGTCAAACTTTTCAAGCAATAACACACATTAAAACTATGAGCTGGAAAGTGAACATAATATGTCTCTGTTGAATGAGGAGAAACCACATTATGTATCACTTCACAGATTTCCCGAATTACAGTGGTACTGAAATTGGAAAACAATGAGTCTCGGTCAAAGGTGACAGTTTGAGAAATGTTTGAAGCTGAAAGAATTTAGAGCAGCTCGACTTATCTTGATCTATATCTTTAACAATACCTCTTGTTCCCTGAACCTTGTTTTTACAGTTTAGCACAGAGTTCCTCTCGTTCACTGTGATGCTTCCCCTTTTTCTGTGTTTAGTTTGAGATTAAGAAGAGGTCAAACTGTTTCCCTGATCCTAATGTCTCATGATGTCTCACTCAGTTTATATTAAAGTGCAGAGAGGAGAAAACCAGGCAGTTTCTCCTCCTCCGCAGCGATTACAAAACAGCGGCTCTCTGTGTATGTTTGTGTGCGACATTATAAAACTGTTGATGTGTCAGATATGCGGTCGTCACGTGTACACACTCATTCAGGAGCAGCTGAGAGCCAATTCCCCCTGTGTCACTGAGGTTTATGATAGTTTTTGCATGTCTGCTTGTAAACAGAAAAACATTCAATAGACATATTATGTGTCGAACAGTTGTAACTGTACGTTTTGTTTCCCCACTGGAGCTGCAGATAACAACATTATGAACCCGAGCTTAGCGTGGCCATTTTCCAGGAAGGACACAGACCAACCTTTGTCCCGCTCCACAGAAGACCTCATCTCTCTCATACTGAAAAAAAGATAGAAATTAAGATAAAATGAATGATGCATGAGAACCTAACATGCTTGGCCACTGAAATTTTGGTATTCTGGTTCAGAACTGAACATGCATTCAATGAATTAACCCTAACTAAGGTTGCAAGAAGCCTGGGTGTCATGTTTGATGATAATGATAACAATAATGATATAGCTGTGTGTGTATTTGTGTTTTCCACGCAGGGCGTCCGATTAGTGGAGCTGGGTGATCTGTATTTTGATGTGAGTTTACTTCTGTGGTGCTGCAGCCTGGTGTGGTTGACCCAGCAGGGCCTGTGTTCGGCCTACGTCCCCATGCTGATGGTGGCCTTCCCCCTGGTCACCAAACTGCTGCTGGCCAGGGAATTTAAACACAGAGGTAAACACTCATCTCTGCAGAGTTAGTTCACAAATCAGGGTTTTCCCTATTCAGTATGATTTGGATTTAAAGGAATACATTTTTGGGAAACAACTGTATTTGCTTTCTTTTTCCCCCAAAATGTAAAACCCCTCCAAAACACAGGTGATTTAGGTGGAATGCATATGCACGGAAAAACTTTGGTTATCTTAAATTGAATTGGAGTTAAAATTTAAGCTAAATTAAGTATAATTTGTAAATAAGCCAATTTTAATGCATCGATAAGATGATCATTAGAGACTTCAATCGCAAAATAAGATATAAATCCATCTGTGAGAGAACAGACAACACACATTTCCACCTTGTTGCTTTTTTTTCCAGCTATAGCTGTTTACTTTCAAGTACAATTTGTCAAACATTTTGCAAGTCGTGTCATGTCTGAATACAGTCATATATGTAAAAGACACCCTCTGTCTGTCTGACTGAATAGAAAGGTGTTGAATTAATGATGACTTACGATGTGACACACCTATGTGATGTCAAACAGGACGGACTGGTCCTCGGTTTGTTCTGAAAAAACACTAACCACCGTGTTTTTCTGCAGGAGCGTCCCTGAAGTACAGCGTCCTCTACCTGCTGGGCCTGGCATTGCCATATGTCCACTTCATGTTCCTCATCTGGGTGGTGTTTGAGATTTTCACCCCCATCATGGGTCGCAGCGGTACGGAAATCCCCCCCGAGGTGGTGCTGGCCACCCTGGTCACCCTCGCAACCATCTTTCTCTCCTCCTTCTTTGTGAGTATTCTCATGAAATACAGTTTTAATTGCTGCAGCAGCATTTGGGTTTTTTACAGTAGAGAATTTAAAGCAACTCAATAAATGTGTGTAGTTGACTGACAACAGGAAGCCAGTAACATCAAATTTACAAATGCTTCTCATATTTGTTGTAATTCTTAAAAATTGTTTATTCTCCCCTTCAGTAACAAAGAGTATGTTCTTGTCCGTCTCAGCTACATTTCGTCTATTTGGTCCGGAGCACCAAGTGGATCCTGTCTGGTCTGGGCTCAGTCTTCATCATCTTGTTCCTGTTGGTGTCCTGCGGCGTCTTCTTTCCCTTTTCAGGCAGTCCAGACAGTCCCCGGCCGAAACGAGTCTTCCTGCAGGTTCTAAATGACAACACACACACACAAACACGCATACACATTATTACAAATTACATTTTTTCTCTTAACTAGATGGGAAGTAGAAATTATGAAAATTTTCGCTTTTCTCATCTGATTTTTAAGACTTTTTAATAATTGTGTGTAAGAAAATGCTTCACTCAAATGGGGAAAGCCTTTTAGACTGAGAGTAAATCAATAATCACTTTTAAATCCGATGAGGAAACAGCTATTCAAGCTTACCGTGCATATTTTGGCCACTTTCTTGACCGTCAGTGCACTTCCTATTTGTTTGGTTTAATGCTCTTAATGGAAGCATGTGAAAACAGATCCATCTTTTACGTAACTAGTATATTTCCCTTATCTCTGCATGTTTTCGGTATCAGACAAAAGTGCACAGGTTGCGTTCCTCCACCTGCTCGTATAAATCACAGAGATCTACACTAAGTTGTTCCAGACGGAGAATGAAAATAACTCCTCTTCCCTCCCGGCAGCACACGACGAGGACCTTCCACAACCTCGAGGGCCAGGTGGAGAGCCGGGACTCGGGGCTTTGGATTAACAGTTTTGACTTCACCGGCATCCAGCACATCACACCCTACATCCCCGAGATCAACGACAGTGTCCGCACGCACTGTCGAGAGGACCGACCCTTCTGCGGTTACCCCTGGTTCCTGCCTGTAAAGTTCCTCAGCAAGTCAGTAACACAGCGCCAGCACCGTCTCCATGTTTCTATTGATTGATTGAATAATGTGACTGTCTTCATGTACACACTTTTTATTCCTTGTTTTCCTCCTGGGTGCGTTTTCAGGAAGAACTGGTACCTTCCTGCCCCAGAAGTGTCTCCCAGCTCTCCAGTGGAGTTCAGCCTTGTGTCCCAAGAGGAGACGCGCTGGGGGACGGTCAAGATGACCTTCAATGTCAAAGGTCAGGAGCTTTCATGTAACTTCCTCGGATCCAGTCAGCAATGATTCAGACATCCTCAAGCAGTTTATTACCATATTCCATTGAATTGTTGTGAGGGTTTAAAATGTCAATTATTTCTGGATTCTCAATCCCAGCTCCTTATAGTGGTATGGATTTCTCTTTTTAAGGCCTCACCTGGTACGTGTGCATATTTTTGTGTGTGTTAACTTGCCCACGTCCCATGCAGGCCCCAGCCACATGTCCCTGTATCTGATGCCTCACCGAGGAGCGAGCCTCTCCACCTGGTCCTTCGGCGACGGGACGCCTCAGTTCGACCTGAGCGGGGAATATTTCATCTTCTATTCTCACGGCCTCGACGCCCCGACATGGACCTTTTGGTTTGAAATACAGGTACGTTTCTCCTGTGTGACTAACAATGATAACAATATATCTGTTGTGTATTGTTCTTTCTGTCTGTGGGGTGTGGAGAAAATCCTGTGAAATATGTTCTCAATGTGACACATCAGAATGATTCAGTAAAAAATGAATTGTTAAAACTTTAAATTAACGTAGAATATTGAAAGTATCTCTCAGTGATATTTTAGAGTTGTTTTAAAATCCCCCTTCTCCTGAACGTGATATCTCAGGAATGCCTCGAGGGAATTTCATTACATCGGGTACAGACATTCACTTCGGACTTAACAAGGAACTGATGAGAAGACGGAGGTCAAAGGTCACCTCATTTAACACATTTCTGGCCATAACTCAAGAACTCATTTGCTAACTAGCTCACGCCCGACATGTTTTCTTTAATTCAGCAGCAAATCCATCATGTTTGTTTGGACATAGTTTTAAAACTGTTGACGATACATGTAAACAGTTGATCCCTCACTGAATCCACATCATCTCAGCTACACAGTAGTGGCAGTTACAGACTGTAGCACTATTTGTTACTGTTCAGCAGCTGAAAAAACCTGTAAAACTACATTTCAATGCCAAAATGCACACTCCCCTAAAAATGCCTGATTTCCTCCTGAAAGTCGAAACATTACTCCCTGGGAAATTGGTGAAAACTTGCTCTAACTTGTAATGTTAAAGAAAAGTCCTTAATCCTCCCCTTTGTCCCCTGTTACTTCCTTCTTGGCCTGTGTCGTGCCACACATCACCTGAGGGCCTCAGGCTGGCATGTCTGCAGGAGATTTACTCAGCCAGGACACAGTGCGACTGTGTGTGAAAGCCTGACTGTCGTGTGAAACCCTTTAAACTCCAGTTTTGGTGATTTAACTTGAAATGCGTTAAAGGCGCAGCCCTGTGCCACTGGCCCAGTCTCACACACGCCCCTCTTTAAGGAATTGCATGCATGAAGCGAACTCCGTGACTTTTTAAATCCTCCATTGCATAAGCTCCATCAGGCTGGAGACATGGTGATTTGACCAGAGGCCCCCCTGGTCTGGTTTTCTCTCACACACTCGCCTCTGCTGACATTCATGGTTCTCTCTCTCTTTCTCTCTGTCAGCCTCCAAGAGAACCGGACCCGTCGGGCCCCGAGGGGATGATCTCTGTCGCCATCTCCTCCCATTATTTCTTCGGGGACGACCAGCGGACTGCTCAGCTGGAGGAAATGCTCCACAAGTTCCCCACGTGGGCTTTCCCCTCGTTCTGGGTCAGCACCTACGACATGTACCGATACTGAGGAGCTGCTCATCCATCGTGGAGGCTGACGCTCCGGAGAGCTGAGGGCTGCCAACGGAGCTCCAGAGACGGAGAAAGGCGATATCCAAGCAACAACACTGAGGACGGGCCCTGCTGCCTTTTTTTTCCCACTGGGACACAAACACACACTCTCTAACACACACACACACACACACACACCCTCCCTACCGGCCTGCCTGAGAGACCCCTCACCACTGTGTCAGTAGGCGTTAGCCGCTCACCGAGCAGGAGGACGCGCTGAGACATGCCGGAGGTAAGCCGAGCTGAACGCTCACAGACTGAGCAACTGACCGACCACCACAAGCCTTGTGCTCACTCCTGGATCAGTGAAACGAAGGGGTTACGAGTTTCTTCTTCTTCTACCCCCCCCTTTTTCTGTTGTTTTTACTCAATCTGTCGTGCCTTTGCTTTGCTCGCTCACGCCATCTCCCCCCCACCTCACTTTCCCTCTCGCCCACTCCCTCCCCCTTTCCTCCCCCTCTCTCACGCCAACACACGTCCTGAATGAATTAGGTCGCATGGCTACCTCCACTGCTCATTTATCAGCCAACTACTCGGGCCTTCCTCAGAGCAGAAGTGTTTTCTGCCTTCCTCCGGAACAAATGACACCACTACCACTGTCTGCACTGTAGCTCCAGTCACATACTGAAAAATAAAGACCTGGTTTTTATTTCAACCCTCATCCTGACTTGAACTGGAAACTTTGACACTTTGAAAGTCACTCCTCATCAACACGCACTCGCTAAACCACGTGTTGAACTAGTTTTTCTATCAGCTTAGTAAACTGTGAAATTACTACACCTCAGTAAAAACCACTAATCTGCAGTGGGTCGCACCGGATGCCTGTTGGCTGAAATCAAAATGTCAAGGTTTGCTCAGTGTCAGTTTTATTTATTTTTTGATGACACCCGAACTCGGATTTAAGTTAATGTCCCATGTTTCAAAACTATAACTTGAACCTTGATGGTGAATCTGTGTGAACACCAGCAATGCAGCTCCACGTCCATAAAGTGTGTCAGCGTCGGTTTTTGCGGTTTTGCTGTAACTGTCATATAATTTGTACTTGACAACTTCTCTCTATGCTACGACTCGTCTCCAGCAGCGCCAGGGAACCTCTGTCTGGATAATTTAATTTGAGTTGTTGCTGAAATGTATCTGAGAATGTAAAACTATACGTCGGTGCTTCTGGGGACTTCTGCTTCACAGTGTCAGTATCCACTCGTTTTCTCTGTCTGTTCCTAATCTTTCTTCTCATGTCAAGTGGAGCTGCATCTTCACTCTCAGTAACTCAAGTGTCACAGCTGCAATCTGGTTCCGTGTGATGGGTTTAACACGTGATCCCACTTCACATCGTAGAAACCACAGAACACGTAACAGTCCACACTGATCAATGTGTCTGACACCCAGTTAGCAGTTTTTAATGGTCTTGTAGGGACTGGTTTGAATGTTGTTGTTAGAGTTGTTTAGATAACGTTTGGCTGTTTGACTAATGCTAGAGACAGAGATTATAGATTGTGGGCAGGCTGCTTCTATATTAAAATGGAGATTAATAGATTTGTCTGAAGTAGAATCAGGATGACTCTCCTCCCGGCCTTCAGTCCAACACACTGATCAAATCTGTTCAACCTCAAAGTCACAGAACTGCTCGTTGGGTTTCAAATCTGGTCGTAAAACACCTGGGAGATTATTTGCACTTGTGTGAAATCAACTGAGAGAAAGTTGTTTTGTCCCCTCCTGTGTTCCATCCCGTGCGTCCGCCTGGTTTCATTCACGCAAAGCGAGAAACGCAAACACACGAAGGGAGGCCTTAAGAGGCTTTGCTTTCCAAAGACGCAGAAAAGGGTTTACTGTCGTGGAAACGAGCTTCTCCGTGGTCTTCAAAGCTTCCAAGTGCCGAACTGTACAGCGTTTTTTCAATGTAAGATGAATTATCGTCTGCCGGAAAGTTTAAAATCTAAAATCCCTCAACAACAGTTTGGAAGCCGATTGTCCAGCGACGCTCTTTTCTTTTTATGCACTGTGTGAAAAACTGAACCAAACAGCTGATGAGGAGATTTTAAAACGTCAAGTCGACCAAAACGAGACATGGACTGCTGAGAGTTTTTTTTTTAGACTTGAGAGTTTAAATATGACCTTTTAGCTTCCGTCCGATTTAAATTCTCGCAGGGAGGAGTCTGAAATTTGATTTTAGATAAAAGTCTTCGCAGTTTCAGCTTTCACCCCCCCCCCGCTCTCTGTGTGTTTGTGTGTATGTGTTTGTGTGGATCAGAGACTGACTTTAATTGACAGGCGATGGATCTATGATGCTGTATAGACACTATTCCAGTTGATATGGAGAGTGTCTACGGGAGAAAAAAAAAGCTTTATTAACAAATGTAAATGAATATTTTTCTAAACAAAAAAATCCGTTCTGTGGCGAGTGTGAAAAGTCTTCAACCGGAGATACTCAACGTTTCAAGTCCAGGCTGAAACGAGACTCGTTTTTTCTTTCTTTATAGTTTTAACCTGAAATGGGAGGAGTGTGGATGAATGACGGAGTGAGAACGCAGGAGGGGTCGCGGGACAGAGCGGTGACATATTAACGCTGTGAAACGCCTCGTAATACGCCGCTGGTGCTCTAACCTTTTGGGGATTAGGTGAATTTAAATAGTTTCCTGCAGAATCTAATGTATTAATGTGATTCAGTTTAGACCGAGAGGCCGACCCAGCACTGCTGAGTGGGGTTTTTCTGTTTTTTTTTCAGTGGAAACTCGCACTCGGACGGAGCTTTATCACATGTAACAGTCGAGGGAAAACAAACACAAACGTCCATATCAGAAGCAGTTTAACAGAAATCTCCTCCGTATCGACTCAAATGTCTTAATGCCTTGTGTTGAAGTTTTTAAGTTAAATCTGTTTTGTCATTTTTACCTGTTTTCAACATCTTGATTCTCAGTCGTGCCCGATTCTCTAAAAGTTTTTATTCTGAAGGTTGAGATTATTTTTTTAAACAATACTGATCTTTTTCTTTTTTTTATGTGAAACATGTGACACTTTAGATAACTTGTGTGTCCCCTGTTTTTTTGAACTGCTGTTTTGCTTCTTTTTTTTGTAATGCTTATTTGTCTGTTAGTTGGAATTGACTGTTGTGACTGGGGGATGGATCTGGTTTAACAGGGTAACTGTGATCTATGGTCTATGGAACAGTTGAGATGATTTTACAATATGCAAAAAGCTTGAATTATATTAGCAAATTGTACAGCAAATTAAAAAACGCTTATTAAATTAAGGTTGGTTGCATTGCCTTCTTATTTACAGCATGTTGATTTATGATCTGTATTTTTATAGAAAAGCAGATCAGACCATTTTAAGTTGGCGGGGGTGACATGATATCTTAATGGTTAAGATACATACGGTGTAATAAGTACTCAACATTTTACTTAAGTAGAAGTTCAAATAAATATAAGAATGTACCAAAGTAAAAACAAGTACATTAACTTTTCTACTTGACAAAAGTAAGTACTTGCTTTTAAATATACTTTAAGTATTAAAAGTAAATGTACTTGTGGAGTGTAGCCTATTGGACTAGGAGGCGGAGTCTAATGTGACCTGCTCACTCTGATTGGATCAATTACCTGGATGCTACTAATTACTTCCTGTCAAGATCTAATAAAGGCAATAAAAGATGTCACATATAATACATTTCAATTGAGGCAAACTAACCATTTTTAAAAATAATTTATTGATCTTTATGTACAAGGGGAAAAAAAAAAAACTGTAAAGTAGAAAACCAAACATGAGTAGAAAAGGCAAATGTACAAGAGTTTCTTTACACTGCATTGAGGATAATCTGCTGCTCCTGCCGAGGAAACAACACGTTTACACTGTACACCGGAGGAGGGAGGGGGAGCTGTCCACGTCTGGGTGGACGCGTCACCCCCCCGAGAAAGTACCACGAGACGCACCTGGCTGACCCGCTCCTCGCCTGCAGAGAAGGAAACCACCACAAGATCTGAAATACTGATCTTCGCAGAGAGGAACTTGTTTCTGAGCGTTGATGGTCGTTTCCAATGAGAAGGATGGGTTGTGGTTGTGTGTGTGTGTGTGTGGTTGTGTGTGTGTGTGTGTGTGTGTGTGTGTGTGTGAGGTTTTGTTCCCTCTGCATAATGACTCCAGCGCTCGATCGAGCTCCAATCAGAAGGCCTCTGGACGTTAAGTCTTTGGTTCATCAAGTCACCGTGTTTTTTTGTTTTCGTTTCTTCAAGTCAAGTAGAAGCGTACAGCGGAGCAGCGAGGTGGAGCTGTAGCCTGGGTTCAGGGGCGGGGACGAGGGGGGGGGCTTTACGCAGAGGGACGACAGTACATCGGTGGGAAAGTCAATTTGCCCTTTTGTTAAGAGGAGAAGACAGAAGAGGAAAATGTTGACTTTCAAACTCGTCTTGCACAAACGGCACAAGAGAGAAAACACGTTTCTATTCGCCTGATTTGGTCATTCGTGAAAAGTAAAAGCTGAAAAAGGGAGAAGGGAACAGAAACAAAAGAAGCGGAGTAACATTTCAATTCATTGCACGACGTAATACTGACGTAACTGTGATAAACCTTTTAGTGCTTATGGAGCCAATACGTGACTGATGGACTAAAAGGAGGAAAAGTCATCAGTCATAAAAAAAAAAAAAAATACAAGCACACGTCCAGGTATCAATTCAGCAAAGATCATTCAGCTATAATGCCAATAAATAATAGTTAATAATGATGACTAATATATTTAAAAATCAATCCCATGTGATGGAGGTCACCAAACATGTCAAAAATCCGTCAACAATACAATGTGGTACACGCGTTGGGAATAGATCCACACAGGAGCAGGCGGAGGGACTGGTTCAGGGAGGTGATATGTACGATGGACTGAATGAAATGTTTGTCCTGATCACGTGGCGAAGGTTCGATTCCGCATCGTCCATCAAACAACCAGGGCCGAGGCCACACTGGCTTCAATTTCATCCTTTGTCAGAACGATGCTGACGCGTCACTGAGAATCAAATTGTGCTCCGACAGCATAGTCGGGAAAAAAACCTGCAGAGTAAGACGGCTTCAATTACACAATGTTCGCGATCCGACTGAAAAACAAATGTGTGTTTAAAGTGTCATGATTTGGTTTTTACAGCACACGACCTCTACTACTCTGCAGCTTTAAAGGAGACGTACGATGCCTTTTCAGGTTTTCCTTCCTCTAGTCTGTTAAACATTTATTTGTGTGAATGTTCTGCAAAGTTAAAAAGTCTGCGGCCAAAGGGAGCATCTCCACAGACGCTCCTGCAGAACCGTGTCCAACAGTCCTGCTGAAGATTCTACGTGATTCTGTCACATGACGTCAAGATGCCCGATATTTGCATGATGCACGAGACGAGACGACGACATTAGGGCGTGTCGACCTTTTCAAACAGTGACACACATTAAAATGATGAATCTGAGCATAATGTGTCTCCTTTAAATCTGCTCACCTCAGGAACACTGAACACGACTTTGCTCTTTGTCTAAAACCTGGACCACACTGAGAAAAGCCGCTTCTGGCTCCAACTCCCAATTCAAACGTTTGTTTTACGCCTGCACTTCACCAAAGTCGGGGATGGGGGAGGGTGGGGGGCATGGATGCATGAAAAATACATGAACAGAGAGAGGTACTGATCAGTGGTAAAAACACTTCTGCACTCGCAACCACAGACTCTTCTCCAGAGACCATTATCTTCAAAGGTCTTCACGTCGTCACTTTCCTTGAATTACACAGAATTCATACCATGAACCTTTTGCTCTTTATAGAGGGACAGGGTGTGTACTTGATAGAAAAATAATGTTCTCCTGTACACACGTCATTGAAAAAGGTATCACAAAAATAGTTTGAAGTCAGATGAGGTATGCAAAGTATGAAACACCTCTTGTGCGCACACTTTAGGCTCAGACACACTTCCAGCGCATCTTGAAAAATGGTTTCACCACCAAAGAGCTTTGTTCTACATGATGAGTAGCAATGGAGCAAGACGCCGCGATCGAACACACTCCGGTTATTTGTCTCCGAGCTGATTCTTGTACCGAATGAAACAACAAGACACTGACCAAAAAAAATAAAATCAAAGTTTTTCCAATTGCACTGGACCGAGTGCCGAACAACTTGTTCCGGAATAAAAACCTGGTGCCTTCCTGCGCTGGTCCACAGCTTCCAAACACCACGACACACTCACACAGGTGACCTTTATTCTGACAGAGCGTTTTGGTAAAGTTAGGCCTGTTGGACGGCAGATGAATCCCATCCAGTTGTGCTGTGACGTCTCTGTTGCTCAGCATCCACAGGGACTCTAGTCGACACCGAGGGCAAATCTGAAGAGTGGGTAATACTGTAAGATCCTGCAAGACGTACTTTCTGTGCACGCTCGCAAACACACTCACACACACGCACACAAATTAGGTCCATTTCCTGTCAGCCACTGCAGCTGGTGCTGCCTCCTCCAGGCTCGAGTTCATACGGAGTCCAGAGGAGGCGCCTGGCTTCATGACAGGGTGCAGTCGTAGGCTCCCTCCTCGTCCCCCTGCTCCTCTGTCTGTTCTGGGGGACAGTCCTCTGAGGGGGGGCGAGGAAAACCTCCCGCAGGTTCGAGGGAGGGCAGCGACAGGCCCAGCGGAGCCGCCGCTCCTCTGCTGTCCTCGGGCCGGGGCGCGGCAGCACCTCCCAGACCTTCAGAGCCTCCCAGTTTGGAGCTCTGGCTGGTTGGCTGGAAAGCTTCAGGCAAAACCTGCTCCGACACAGAGTCCATCAACTGCTGCAGCTGCGGCTGGATCAGGTTGAGAAATGGTTTGTATCCCAGGCTGGAGAAGAGAAGAGAGTCGAGGGACAGAGAAAGCTTTAGCATGACAGTTCACATACATTCTTTTTGATATTAAAAAAATAGATCTGTAATAGCAACAAACTGACGATAGAAAGCGATAAAGACTCAAACTGGGAACAAACCCATCTGGACAGGTTATACCCCCGTGTTTTACCCACCAGTCAGTGGAGACCCATGTGTCCACAGCCAATAAGCCGCTCCGGACATTCTGCACAGTTTCTTGGGGAACCTCTGGGCTGTCCAGGAAGCTGATCACCTGCTTGATCACGTTTGCGTCCCGCAGGATCAAACCTATCACGACGCACCACTCCAGACAGCCGGCCTCCATGAACACATGGAGCAGGTACCTGAAGAGAGAGGAAACAGCTGTCGAGCTACAGGCCTTGGTTTCTTGTTGAATGAATTAAAAACACAAAATGAGACAGTGGACTCACCTGAGCTGCACCTGCGACTTGTGCGGGCCCTTGTTGGCCAGCTCCATGGAGATGTGCTCCAGCTCGGCCTGGCTCAGGCTCAGGGTGGACGAGTTCTCGTCGACCATCGTCCAATCACCGTCCACCACTGAGCTGGTTTCTGTGAGGTCTGTGGCCGAGCCGATGCTGTACTCCTCCACTAGAGGGATGAGCAGTGAAAGAAAGGGTTAAACAAAATAAAACCTGATGACATTTGCAAACATGAGTCTGTTTTTCTGTCGGGGATTACCTTTGTTGGTGAGCAGTGACAGGAAGGCGTCGTGTGTCTGTGGTGAGTGCTGGTTGGAGTGAGCCGACGAGGCCGTGTCCATGTCTTTGGCCCCCTGCCCGAGCCCGTCCAGCCAGGTGTGGTTGGTGGGATCTGCCTGAAGGGGCGCTGTGTCCATGTCGCTGTTCAACAGGCTGTCGGCCGACTGCGACTTCAACAGCCTCGTGCTCAGCACTTAGAGCAACAACAAAAATCGGCATGACATATGAGCATTGAATCAAAGGTCTAACTTTTATGAATGCATGTAACAACTGTAGCATTTCTAATCTCTACTCAGTTAAGCTTTTAAAAACATTTAAAAAACAATAGCACTTGGTCATTTGTGTTTGTTTAGTTTCCCAGCAAGCTCCTCTATTATCTGGATCCTGTCACTCACCTGTGCGACACTGTCCGTTCTTCAGGGGCGAGCTGAGGCTTCCCACAGGAATAACAGGAAACGGCCAGAGAAAATCCTTATGGAGCCTTTTCAACGCCGAAACAAAATCATCTACGTGAGCCACGCGGTTCCGTTCGCGGCACAGCCAGCCAATTAGCTCGAAGCCCAGCTGTGCCGAGAAGCACCCCAGGTCGCGGAGGCGCACCTGCTCCAGGAGGTGACGGGCGTGGCGCCACAGCATCATATCAATATACATGTTCTCTGGACACTCCACATCCCGGCTGTCAGGAACCAAAGCAGGGAGACGGACAATAAGAGAAACCGTGAGCAAAACTGAATACTCAATCAATCAAAATCTCCAAAATGTGTGTGTGTGTGCGTTTGTCTCTACCCTTTAACCGAGGGTCCAGTGGGCATACTGAAGGTCTTCTGCAGGTTGAACTTTCCTGGGGTGATGCAGTCTGCCGACTGAGACAAACTAATGCTGCGATTTCTAAAGATCTCAGTTGAGCTGGGTTCCTACCACAAAGACACACATCATTATGTTCACTTGTATCCATAATAATATGAATTTATTATAGTTCACAGTGAAATGTTTGTAGATCTAACAAAAAATCGACAGTTGAGCCGTTTCCAGGAGTCTGGTTTGTTGTTTGATGTCCGAACTCTTCTTGTGCCATTTCTGGTGTTTTGATGTGAGCATTATTGATCAATATATTAGTACCGGCATCACAGCAGGAAGCTTTATGTCATCTAGGCATTGATTTTGTACCATATTTCAAGACATTACTTATTTCTAATTAGATTTTGCCTTCCAGACACACTAAGCCACTGATGACTAAGTTCAAACAAATATCAATGTTTCTAGCCTTTCAGTGTGGATCAATGAAAACATCTGTGAATATGATTTTCATTTATTCTTTTTGCCTGGATGTGGCCCAAGTATAAACTGCACAAATTATCTAGTTTTGAGATGATTTGAACTTGCTCACCTGAGTGGTGGGTGTTGGGGGCGGAGTCTCCATCTCCCCTGAGCCAATGGCTTTGAGGAATCGGATCATGTGCCGACACAGGTCCCACTTGCCCTTTTCCAACGCCGTGTTGAAGAGTAGGGTGGCGTGCTGCCTGCTCACTGCTGGAACCTCCATGTTCTTAATAGGGAGGGAACAGTAGAAAAGACAGTGAGCAACAAATGTTTTTCATGACACACTAAATAACTCCAGTCAGGGGATTTTGTTTTCTGTCTAAACCTGTTAAATAGTCTCAGAGTTATGTAGTGAAAAGCACATCCCCAGTAACTACCTGCAGTATAATCAGATACGAGGCTGCTGTGTCCAGGTCTTGAGCTATGAGGCACTCCTCGAACAGATCTTTGGGGTTTCCCACAGCGGCAAACAGGTAGTTCCACAACGCGTACTCCGTCTTCCTGGCGCAGTGGACGATGGTCTGAAGGAAGAGCGGGAACTCTGTGATGAACTTGGCCACGGTGGGCAGCAGAGGGTCTGGGATGGGCTCCCGTGATGTCGCCTCTTCTTCCAGGACCACATGCACCATCAGCTCCATGACATGGGGGAAGTAGGGGAGGGAGGCACATGACTGAGCCAGCATCAAAGCCTGTGGGTGAAGAAACGTTAAGGAAAGGAAAGAATGGAGTAATTGTTTGATTGTGTTGATTTTTCTCCAGCAGTCCTTTAATAGGCTGAAAGATGAAAAGAGAGGTGGGGTCCACGTACGTGTTCACCCAGGTTTCGAACCAGCAGCTGCCTGAGGATGTGGTGGAGGTAGATCTGGGAGGTCCTCTCTACTGTGCAGTAGGGAAAGAGCGCCTCCAGTGGCTCTGCTGATCCCTGCAGCCCATCGTAAAGCACAGTCTCATTGGTTGCCCCAAGTACCAGGGCGTCCTCAAACAGTACAGCCAGGGGATAGATGTTGATGTGGAATGGCAGCATGATGCGTCTGGAGAGGAAGGAGTGGGGCTTGCGGTGGTCCCGGGGGAACAGGGGCAACCAGACTTTCATGCCTGCCTCGCCGCATGACAGCCACAGGGCGTCCAGCAGGTAGCGCTTCTTCCTGTTGGAGCGGCAGGTGGTCCACACGTTCTCCACACACTGGGCCAACACCACAGGAGGACAAAATGGTAGCTAGGGACGAAAAAATTAAATAAGTTACAGGGAATCCTTTACAAATATGTAAAAACTAAATATTACCATTCAACAGTGTTTCCACTCACCAGCTTCTTGTTATTAGCAGGGGTCTCCTTGTCTCGTACCTGTGGACCTGAGCGGTCCCTCTGTAGCATGATCAACTGGCCAGCCAGATTCAACATGATGCTTTCTGCCATGCAGGCCTGAAATACACACGCACACATATAAAATCATGAATAGACATGCAACTATAGATATTTCATGTTTGTGTATTTGTGTAAATGGTCTTGTGTTACCTGCTGCGGGGCTTTCAATGTAATCCCAGTCTCTGTACGCACGGATGTGAGTGTGACGGAGACTACGAGGGCCGGGTGAGGGATGTAGCGAGACATGGACACCTCCTGCAGCAGCTCCACGCTGGCTGACGGGTTTGGACTGGAGCGACATGCACAAATACACACAGTGAGTCACAATTCATGACATCAAGTTAAAAACACATACTGCATGTGAAGAACAACAGGATGAAGAGTATTTTAACAATAAGGTGCTTGAAAAAGATTGAGAGAACCTTTTAAGGAGGCAAAAGAATTTGACTGCTGAGGAGAATCTAATTTTCTTTCTGGTAAAGGTATAAAACACTGAACTACTTCATTGAGGTTGGTTTCTAGATTACATTCAGCTTTTAAATTAAACTTGAATTTAGACAGTGATCTTTCTGACACTGGCGAGACACTGTTGTAGTACAAACTATGTCAGACATAAAGCTGAGGCCTAGCTCTGTCATGTGATAGGTTTTAGGTCAACAGCTTTAACTAAAAGCCTCTTTTCCCAAGGGAACAGCACCGATATCTAAAACTATTATGACTACTGGTGCCAGGGAATTCCCTCGTGCTAGAGTGTGTGAAATGAAGAAAACTGTGCTGAATGTGCAGAAAGATCCAGTTTCGAAAAGACACAATCAGCTCTCAACAGTAATAACATTTGTTTCGAGAACACAAAGCTTGACCAGTAGTGTAGATTAACATGAATATACAGGTTGTAGAAGCCAAAGGCAAAATCTGTCAGAATACAAACAAATTATATTTTTCTCTGGGAAAGATGCATGTCAGATATGTAATACTGAATCTTTTCTGTAAGTGGAAGCGTAACATGAGCCCACCCGTCATTCCTCCTCTCAATGCTATAGAGGCAGATGGAGCAGTCGGCTCGGAACAAGATGACCATGTCTCTGAAGACGTTGAGCAGCAGCGTGTCTGAGTGCAGCTTAGTGACCGAGGCGAAGGCGTTGTCCAGGTTGGATGAGCGTTGGTAGAGCCTCAACTAGTGTCCAGAGAGGAAACAGAGAAAGACGTCATGACGTGACCAACAGAAACTAAATCATCATCTATATTATGAAGTAGAGGGATGTGTGAGGATGATGTGAGCGGGGCTTCAGCCTCACCTGCTCTTGGTGGTCTATATGATTGTAGCAGGCCACCACCACAAAGTCTTTCCACCAAGCAAGACCTCCCGTCACCGTCATGTTCTGCTCCTACAGAGAAATACAAACACACATTAACATTATTGACAAAAAACTAACCTGGAAATATTTAGAAATCTTAACCATTACAAGTGAATACATCTTAATAATATTTTGACAGACAAAAATTGCTTGTGATAAAAAAATCTAGCTGTGCAACATGTATAACAGTGTTCTATCTGGGAGAATTTAAAAAAAAGGTAAGAGGTGATAATTGCTGACCTGTTCAGTCCAGACAAAATAAAATTACAATTGTTTCAGAGTTAACACTTTCCAGGCACGAGTCAATCATTTGTTTTAACACTGATTAACATCCAGAGAGGGTTAAATGTAGATTTTTGTCCTCCAGGGGACGGCGTTACTTACCTGAGTGATATTTCCAAACAGCTTCCATTTCCTTGTGAATAAGGAGTAGTGTGCAAAACCCCGCCTCCCTGCTACAGCCATGCACTGGCCTGCTGTGTCTATGGCTGCAAACTGTACACAAAGAAAGAGTACAATATTGTATGTTTAGCCATAAATCATATAAAATGGGCGTTATACGCTCATGCCAGCATCTGATACCCCATGAAAAAGATTCTTCTTGTTGTTTTAACCTGTTTGTGATACCAGATGTCTACATGTTCCACATATAACGTCAAATTCAATGCCAGAGAGTAAAGAGGTTCAGCACTCATGGGAAAAAATTCCAATGACGATTTAACACACGTTGTATGTGACTCACCCTTATCGGCCAGTTGCTCTCTAGGTATGTGCTGTGGATCTTGAGGAAAGCAAAAGGAAAGGAGAATTAGAAAAAAAATATGAAATGCATCTATTTTGATCATGTATTAATTCATTCTGTGCACCTGAATCCTGAGAAATAAGTCAAGAATCTTGCCATTGTTTTTCAAAATAAAATCCCGCCTATCGAGACGCAAAGTCTGTGCATCCTCACCTGGACCACGTGCCAGTGCTTGTGTCCCAGTAAAGTGCTGAGTCCCTGAGAGAGAGAGGATTCGGGTTTGGGGGCGGGGTGCATTGGGCTGCCATCGCACGGGTGCACGTGTGTGTGCGCGTCAGAGGTGCCCTGGACCTGCGAGGGGTCACCGCAGGTCAGGTAGAGGCGGTCTTCACCATGGAGTAACACCTGCTCCTGGTTACTCTGCACGGTCGAGAGAGCAGCACACACAGCATGAATTGTTAATGTTGACGTGCATTTTGTATGTTTGGACAAAAGGTTTATCATTTGTGTCTCTTCTCACTGTGCAGGGGTTGACTGTGAGGGCACTCTTGATAAATTGGAACTGCAGTATGCCGGCCTGCTGGGAGGACTGAGGAGGTTCCACCATCTCCATCTCCACCTCCACCTCCACCTCTTCCTGCGGTTCTTCCTGCCGTTTCCTCTCTTGTTTGATAGGCAGCACCCACAGGTGGTAGCCCTCTGCTCCCCAGCACTGTGATCGGCAAAATACATTTTACATTTAACTGGTAATCTCTTTCTTCCTGCTATGAGAAAAAATATCTTTTTAATATGCAACAGATAAACCATGCAATGAAGAAAAACTCATTATTCTAATTTGAGCACATGGAATTGCTTCTGTTCCACTTCAATGAACTGCAATTTGCTTTTAAATAACAGGGATGGTGAGTGAGTTTCAGCCAGAAAACATAGTCACAACTGAAACAAGCTGTGGTTTGACTTTCTTTTATAGTCGTGTTTTATGATTCTTTCAATTACTTGATCTTCGTGGCCTTAAGTCTTTTTAATATTTAGTACTCAAGAGTTTTATTTATTTTTAAAAGTTTGTTGTTGGGACAGTACTAGAACTCCACTAACCATAGAGCAGATTTTAATGGGGTCCTTCTTAGTACCATCAGAACGATACCTGAGGGGAGGAGGAAAAATATATTAGAAATTCCACAATTACAACAAAATGGTTCATATGAAATGTCATTAACAGTTGTGTACGGATGTGTGTGTCCACCCACGCAAAGTCCTCTCCCAGAGTGCAGATGAGGTGAGCTCCAAAGACGCTCCACAGCGATAGGCCACCGCACTCCCACGTAACCATGACTACACTGTAGTCAGGTGACCAGCAGATGAGTTTGACTGGGCCCGTCTTGTTGTAGATGTCTGAAGAGGCAACGACATTAGAGTAAAGTTCAGAACACTGGAGCTTTTGTTGACTTCTTAGAAATTCAATTTTTTTCAAATGACGTCACTGAGTCATTACACTCTAGACTATAAGACTGTAAGAATTTATTTGAATTTCTCACACACATTTCAGTTTGTGACCAAGAATATTTTTCTATGTTGTCTTTTTGTTTAATCTGCTGAGCTCATTAATGTTTTGCTCTTTGTTTTCAAATGTCCCCAGAGGCTTTCTGGTAACAACAAAAACCACAACAAAGCAAACCAAACATGAACAATGATTTATTAACTCAAGCAATAGCTGAGCAAAGCCTTTTGAAATGCAGTTATGTTCCTTCTTCCTCTTGCACAATAGCCACAAAAAAGGTTTTTCCACAGCTTGAAATTGAAATTTATAACTAGCACCACTGCCTTTACTTTAAATCATTTTAGTCCCTAATAAGACTTTTTTTTTTAAAGAAAACTTTATAAAATGCCCCTATAAATATAAAACTCAACAAAATTAGAAACAGGCTGATTCAGTGGTGGTTCTACATGGAAGTTCAACCACTAGATGGAGCTGTGGCTTTAGATCCCATCTGAGAAGTCTGACTGAAACAGATGTGATCTGTGAGGAAACATAGACGTGTATACCCAAGAGGGAGAAAGCTGAAGGAATGCGAGTTATCTCAGAGAGGACTGTGTGTAGGGGTAAGACAGACAGAGAGACAGATAAAGAGAGGAGGGAGACTAGAGGAGATACGTATGGATGGTACCTGGGTAGTGTTTTGGCGTGAGCTCCAGTTTGTGGGAGAGCTGCATGGACCCTGTTGCAGTGTCGATCATGTACACCAGCACGGAGCCACTGAAACGAGAGCAACCGCAGTTAAACAGACATAATTTTAAGATTTAACGATCAGCGGTGCGACAGGGCCGGTGACCTCTGGCTGTAATTTGGAGTAAATACCTTCAAGCTACATTTCTCTGCTTTGAACAACTTCCAGCGTGTCTGTGCACTCGACTGCACACTCATTTGGACACACACGCATGCATGCACATACCTCTAAACCAACAACGCCAAGGTCAAAGTATTTCTACTGTGTGTCATAGCAAACACTTTATCACAGAGGCTTAAAATGTGGTTCTTCAGCCGCTGCCAACTGATGTGGACGTTAATTCAGCAGTAAAAAAATCACACCAATGTACATTTAAGTAACCAGCCCTTTAATTTGGATGTGTATTTAACTTGACCATACTGAGCTGTGTTTTCTCCCTGTACTGCGAGACCTTCATTTTTCTCTAAAGCAGTTTTCCGACATGAACTCCAGGTCAGATGCATTCACAACAATGGGAATGTGTGCAGAACATTCAGGCGAGAGAGGTGGAGTCTGGGTGGTGCCTGCAGGAGGCAGGATATGACACATAACTTCCGCTGCAGAGAGCACAGTGGTTTTGTTTATATCACATCGACACTGGCATCGGTCATTATCTCCCAAAAGCTGTCATCTTTCCAAGTTGACATCTTCGTCTTCTACGTGCATGGCATCTCTTTTTCATCCTCAGATAATGGATTCTTCGCAGCCAACAAGTGTTAAAAACGTCATAAACACACCCACTTTTCCTGCTGTGTTCTTACACTGACTTTTACAAGGGGGCTGGAAAGAAAGGTAACTGCAGGACAATAATCACATGTTAAGGTACAAGACGCAAACAAAACCGAAGAAAAAGTTGAAGAGGAAGAGATTGGAGCAGTGAGGAAGAGAAATTCCTGCCAAGCTGTCAGATTGTATGATCCATGAGGAGTTTCTGACAAGCACACGAGGCAGCCTCTGCAAACACAAGCTGACAGATCGTCACAGCGGACACACACCACACGGACAACAATCGCTCTCTGTAACACACATACGCAAACAAACGCACCCACGTTTACTTCTCGACACTGTTTTTTGCGCAGACACAATGAGAAAATGGGACAGACGCATACCTGGCGCAGCCAAAGGCCATCAGTCTGTACTTGTTGTTGACAGCCACACAGGTGCCATCAGTGACATCTGCCGCCCAGACGCCCTGCAGCTGCTGGAGACACACACACGAATACAAAATCATTAACAATTACATAAAACTTTTTGTCTGTATGATGTCAGTGACTTAACTGCTATCTCCTTAAAAACACTTTATATATCTTGATGGTGACGTCAACACTTACTTTCCAATTTCAAGTATCTAATTTCATGCCAGTTTTCAGAAAAATAAACAGATACAGACATCCCTGCTTTAATAAAGCCAGATAAAGAAATAGCTCCAGGTCCTGAACTGAATCCTACGCATCACCAGTTTGGACTTTTGTCCTCCATAAATGGTTCTGTGTATCGATCATCTTCAGGAAAACTAAGGTTACTGTTGCTGCTTTCATTATTAAATCAAACTTTACTGAAACCAGAGAGGGCTCAACGACAACTCTCAAAAAGAACACAGTGCGTCCAGTTGACCTCCATTGATCGTTTTTACATCTGTTTTTACATTTTATTTCCACACAAAAATACCTTGGAGCATGGCGAGGTAACAGATTCCATCAGCTACACGAAAGCCAAACAGAAATTTCAATTGATTTGCAGGAACAAAAGGATAATATCACAAAACAGACATGTTATTCTATCAGGGATTTTCCTGATTAAAATACATCTGAGTTGACTCCTCTGTGTCATATGCTAATTTGCATAGTGAAAACATTAGCTGTACCAAATGCAGGCTATCTGTGAGTTTAAAGATAAAAAAGAGACTTAATAGTTTTTAAAGACTAAAAGTATTACACACTTTGATAATTTGTCATATGTATATTTTAACATAAACTGCGAGTGTACGTGTGTGTGTGTGTCTGTGAGAGTCCTTACGTCTGCGGTGATGGTGTTGTTAAGCGGTGTGATGAAACCCAGGCGCCCATCGCTCAGAACCACGGCGTACCCGTCCAGGGTCACACAATACTCCATGCAACGGATATACACTCCCTCCAGGTCCAGAGAGGGACCACCTACACACAAACACACGCACACATGATTTCAGAGCGCATTACATTGACCTAAATATATATTTCTGAAGACACTTAAACCTTAACAATAACTACTACAAGCCTAAACCTGACAGATAATGCTAAGCCTAACCTTAAAACAATTCCCCATAATGTGACTGTGTAGATATACAGTAGATTTAGGTCCCTCACAACATGAGAAACACCCCACACACAAACATAATACGACAAAGACACTGAATCAGGAGCTGCAGCTAATGATGGAAAGTTAAATCAGGAAAGATCATTTATTTCTCAACAATATCAAGTGATCTGTAGCTTCTTTTTACACTTTCATTGACAATCAGATCTGCTGTGTGTGGTTAGCTTCATGCACAGGTCTTCTCTAACCTCGAGCAGACTGCAGGTCTAGCGAGAAAGGGATCGTAGTGAGGCAGATGGCCTTGCGTCCGTTACTGCCCAGCCCGTCCCAGTGCAGCACATGGAGGTAGCCGTCTGCCGTGCACACCAGCAAGTCCTCCTGGAGGGACTGCAGACTGGTGGGAGGAAGAAAAAAAATAAACTGAAATTAGCATTTTGATTGAAAAAATTGAATAGGTAGTAAAAGACAGGGGCAGTTTGTGGGAAGGGCGGGAACAAGATAAACACCAGAGTGTTAGAAAACAGTGGGCTAGTCTTCATCCAGCTGTGCCCTCTGAGTGAAGCCTGAAAGTTTTACTGGTCAGCTGCGACGAGGCCACATAGCTGCCAGTGCCAAGGCTCACTGTCCTCTAACACATGAGGGAACAAACAGCGCGTGTGTGTGTGTGTGCGCATAGCGCTTCATTGTCCCCGGCCTGAGACTGAGGATGACACAATGGGACAAGCGAGGGATGAAAAGCAAGGGTGAGAAAGGAGAGAGAATAAAGGGAGACAAAAGATGTGAAGAACAGTGGACTTTCACTGTGGAGGAGGCAATGACTTTTATGGCAGTTTCACAGCAGGAGACGCCCGCTCATCTCCTGCAAAAATCAAGCTGTGCCTGTGAAATGCAGACAGCGCGCTCTCGTTCGGATGATTACCCTGTAATCTAGTGCAGACTGCGGAGGAGATGTGACAGATGAACACAGAGGCAGGAGTGACGCCGATAATAAGAAACGCAAGATAAATAAAAAATATGGGAAAAAAAGAAAATTGAGCAGAAAATTGGCGGAGTGACAGCTCTCGTCACTCGGCGAACAAAAGGCGTCAAGTTAAAGGGAGTGGGGGTGACAGGAGGGAAGGTGAAGAACGAGAAGAAAGAAACTATGAAAGAACTGAAATTAGCAAAAACTGAAATCACGAAGGAGAAAATAAGGAGGTATAGCAGACACCGGTTTTCAAGTCAAAAGTTATTATTTTCTCTTCTCACCAATTATATTATAATTTGTGGACTTTAAGACCACCACAGGCTTCAATGGTAAAAAGGAAAACGGAATCTCCTGTTTGTTTTTGCACAATGGCAATTATATTTATTATTGGCTTGTATGAAAATTGAATGATTTGCGTAGAAGATGTTGTGTCCTAACAGGGTGTTGTTGACAGCTAGAGGAACTGAAGTGCAACGTGTCATAATTAATTGGAAAAAGAGAGGAAACATCGTTTATGGTTCTTTTTTTAAGCCTTTACAGAGAATGTGTAGGAAAGAAAACAGCCTGTTAACATTTTATGGAGCTGGCTTTGGAAATGACAAAATAGAAACCCCTCATTTTGAGTAACAACCAAGTGTAGTCAGGTTATGTCACAGCTAAATTATATTTCATGAGATTGACAGCTCATGAGTCTCATTACGGACAAAATTTGCTCTAACGTCCGATGTGAATCACTGACGCTTCCATGCAACACTGGGGATGAATGTGTCATTCTTTCCTTTCTTCAATGACTAAACCCTTCCACCCCCGCATCTGTCCATCACTCTTCCCTCTCAGCGACTCTCCGTTTCTGCAGATTCATGCATATTTCTCTGCAGGCCTCTGTGTTTACAACTAACACAGAGTGAACGAGGGTGGATTCTCAGTGCACCTCGGCCATTTCTCACTGACGATGCCAAATTTCCATGAGAGGAAGGAGAGAATTTTTGTTTTTAGGCCACAACTCTGAGCCAAATGCTCTTAGCAGATACAGAGCGTGGGTAACGTTTAGCAGCTACAACAATGGTGGAATTTCTTTAAATGGCCACTGGGGAACGGTGTGAGGTAAAACAACATATATGCAGTTCAGATCCTGTAGTCAGTGCAGTAAATTAAAGCTACTGAAAGGAAGCTGGAATAACATGTTACATTTTGTTTTGACTTGTTTAGTTAATCGAGCCGTTAGCGGAAGGCTTCTGATATAAGATTTGAAAATGTGTTTACAGGAGGGGAGGATAAAAAAAAACATTGTTTACAGGAAGCTCTTACATTAGATTCACAGTGATATTGTAAACTGCATATTAAATATACTGCGTAATGTATCTTTTAGTGGTTTCAGTTTGTGTGCATACATCCATGAACTTAAGTCGGGAGTGTTTCAACGGACTTTAGGGGCCCTGCATCATTGCCTGCTTTGCCTACCCTGGGGGTCAATAGGGTTTATATGTAGTAAAAAACAGGCAGACACAACAGAATGAGAGAGACAAAGGACAATAAGAAAGTACCCACCTGGTGATGGGGGCCTCCAGATCCACAGGCTTCTTCATCTCTAAAGACAGGGCAGGGGCACATTGCTCTTCCTTATAACCTGGGGTCACTTTCACACGAGGACTTCCCCTGTGAAAACACATTAATACAAATCGATTTGTAGTCATTTGTAGTCATGCGTGCCGAAAAGCCAAAATGCAAATCATTTTCAACTTGGAAAAAAACTGTTTACAGGCAGAGACTTGCCCCACCTCTGTGGGTATGTACTCCAGGAATGTGAAATGCACTAATCCTCACACAATACACACTCAAAGGCAAACACCACAAATACACACACACAATGTGGATGCTTGAAAGATACAAACCAGAGGAACAGAAAGTTCAGGGAAGGAAAATAAGAAATGCAGAGACACAGTTTTTTCATCCACATACTTATGGCCATGTTGTGTATTTGTTGCATTAGCTGAAGCTATCATAGCTTCTCATATTTCACTACCTGCTTTCATCAATCATATAATCACTGCAAATAAAACATGAAGTCATGAGTAAACAAAACTATGTTACAGGATTTAGCTCCGGTATTCCACCTGGCACTGTTTTCCAGCTGCTCTAACGGACAGATGCCAGTTGATGAAATTTCACACGCTGAGTGTAATGAGGAATAAACTGCAGCGAGCAAGAAATACCCAAAGGGTAAAAAAGCTGTTAATTTAAATTAATTCTGCTTCTGTTTATAATCAGCCATGTCGTTATAATGTGTCATAAGCAGTCACAAGGTAGCAGCAGCAACGTAGCAGGGGTCAAATTGTGATGTCTGCTGTTTCAACTGAAACTGTTTTTCAGTGGTTGTGTTTTGTAAATGCAAACACACAGTTGATACAGGTAAAATAAAATATTCATATAACACAATTAAGTTTCAGGGAGAAGTTGGTGGAGCGTCCCTGGAAAATCCAGCTTGGCCCCTTTCACTTGGCTCACCTTACATAAGCATGTGTGTCAGTTTGTATGTGTGCCGCACTCACTTTGGATAGACAGGCTCATAGAGGTACTTGTCATCCCCTCCACCCAGCACGTCGAACAGGAGGATGTACCCTTTGGCAGTCTGAAAACAGAGAGGAGGGACTCTCTCATTAAAAACACATATATAATTACACTCCTTTATTATCAGGGAGGTGGAAATAGAAGACACTGAGAAGCAGACTGAGAGACAAACAAAAAAAGCAATTGGGATGAGAATAATAATTTAAAAGTAAAATTGAATTTCATCACAAACTTGCACAGTCATTCAGTGGCTTTTCATGCAGCCAAGGAGAGAAACAATGCAGAGGCTGGAGGGAAGAAAAGTAAATCAGTAAATAAAATCTTCATCTAACGTTACCATCTTAGACGAGAAAGGGAAACAGACCTAGTCCTTGTGTCCACATTCAGACCAAAAATAGCACAGTGTTGTGTTGGCGTTGTACAGTAAGCTACCTGCAACGTGTACTTGTACACATGTGAGGGCCAACACAGGCTCAGATGCAGATGTAGATCTAAACTGCTGTTAGTGCTCATTTGTCTGATGAAAGGTGTAGGGAGGTTTGACTGAAGCTGCAGCTCTGACGTTGTAGTCACTGTTGTCTGTAACTCGATCATAACGGCTGGGCCCAGATTCTGCTGCATCGTATCAATGACACAGTGCGTCCTTGTTAAAAAAATAATAAATAAATCCTTTAATTAAATGTAAATGTGCCTTCGAAAAGTCATGCTAAGGTTGTTTTCAAAATATTTAATGAACTACTTCCACAAGTTCACTGCTCAGGAATTTGGAAAACTCAATCTAAATTGGCTAAAAACTGCATTAAAAATGTCTAATTAGCCTATTTTTACATAATGCACCAAGTTGCTGACACATGCAGGTCTAAACTGCTGCTTTCGCTGATAATGATGCCCGAGAAACTAAATTTGTCAGCATTTAAAAACAGCACACACACACACAAATCATTCTGTGGAGAGGTCACCCTATCTTCGATGTAAAAATAATAGTAAAGTAGAATGCAAGTACAATACTGCAAATTAATTTTTTTCCACAACTGCATTGCGCACGCGCACACGCACACACACACACAGTTGGCAGGGAAACTGATGAAATTGAGCCCATAGACTGAAACATGACACGAAACCTGATCTACACTCGGCTGTCAGAAATAATGTTCCACGGTTCTGCAACGGCTGTGCACAAAAAGGCTTTCTTCATGCAACTAAACCACCTTGAACCAGAGTGAGTTCGACACAAATCATAATTCTACTATTAACAACGTTTCATTCAGTTGCGCTTCACTGTACGCAGTTGTTTTGCTCATATTCTGTGGCAGTGCACTGAGGAAACCCTTGACTTTTTGAGTGTGACAGCGCTGTTGGTAGCAGGCCAACACATCACCACAGCTATGAGAGAGCCCAAATCAGAGAGAGGGTAACGCCAGCAGCAACATGTAGCTCGACTAGAAAAGAACAATCACAGCCAGACACAGGACAGGGAGCCACACTGAGGCCTGTTAAACTCATCAACAGCCTCAGAGCTCCACGAAGCTGCTGATCCACACAAAGGCGAAAACCGCAAAACAACAACACTTTGACAAGCATGAAATCTACTTCAGAAAATGTCAATGAGTCAAAGGTTTGTTTCAGATCATTCTATTTCTTGAGATAAAATAAGAAATAAACACCAAGTCTACATAGGGATCATGTATTAGGGTAATTTGTGGAGTGATAATATTAATAATAACACAATAATAGAGTTAGCTGGTATTGTGAAGATGTGGCACTTTATTCCCAGTTTTGAAAACTATGTAAACAGCAGTGTTCAAATATTTGTTCAGGTAGCACAGTGAGTTCAGAGCCTCTATAAGTCAAACATCAGCCCCCTTGAGCCAGATGTGTTGAACTGGATTGTTAAAACAACGTCACACTAGATGTAACATGTCTTACCTACTAAACACAATGAAGCGCGCATGCAGATAAAATCCACACATTCATTAGACCTTATTTACTTAAATCACAAAACACAATGTGACACGAGCTTCCTCCTTCGTCAAGCAAGATGGTTGCAGAGACCGGCACATGCATGGTCCAAGACAACCCTGGAAAAATTGGATTGGTAGTTTTCAAAAGTAAAATCGCAGCACACGGAAAAATGCAGTGTTGTGTTTGCTGTATGTGAAGTCACTGTTACACAGACTTCAATGAGAAAAGACATTGCGTTCCAGGGTTGCAGAGCTAAAATTAACCACTTCATCAATTTCATGTTATCACTAAATGAAGTTAAGATTATCACAGAAGGACCTAGTCTCATTACAATGACCTACTTAGCCATAATAGCATAATATGGTAATGAAGTCTGGCTATGAATGAAAGTGTGAATGAGAACAGTGAGTACCTCCACCATGGCTGCACAATCCTATATGTTTACTATTTCAATAACAGGAAATCTTTGTAATTTTAAACTGGGTCTGTTGGACAAACAAACTCTTATTAATTGTCATTAGAGAACCTAATCAAGTGCAAAAATATCCAACTGTGCAATATAACTGAGTTCATATACTCATCTGTCCTAATAAACTACATTTTATTCTATTAATTGCTTGTGTGTTTATATTATTTATTAGACGGTACTGTTGACTTGTCCGTATGTTACTTTCAATGACAATAAAGGCATTGAATTGAAAATACAGTCCATAGTTTTTCCATGGGGAAGGGGAAGCAGATATGAAACTTTAAAAACAACTGTGTATAGGCCAGCAGAAATTCAGCATCTGTGGAGTTAACCTATTAAAACGCCAGGAAGGGACTGGAAAGAAAGGAAATAAACTCCTCGTCGTAATCTGACAAGTCTTCAAAGCCGGGAGCCCCCATTGAATTGAACCCACATACTTAAAAAGACCAAAAAGGCTTCCTTCCCAGAGGAGGGGCCATGTGGGCTCAGAGAGGAAATGTGAGTGTGACTAAGACGCTCCTGTACTTCAAAAGAGTGTGAATTAGAGGAGGCAGGGAATCTCAGTATCAAAGATATGAGGGGGGGGGGGGACTATTTGGCAGCCTTTGACAAACTTCACCAGTGTCTCTCCTGTCTCTCATCTGCAGTTTCATCACAACACATACACGAAAGCTTTCGCACATGGTTTCATCTTTTCATTGAACGATGATTAGGTTTAATTCAACTAATCTTGTCAGATAAGTGTAAAAACAGTGGATGAAAGAGACGGGAGATAAAGGGAGAAGGCCACAATTGAGATGCATCCCATATCCCCGGGACACGTGGTGATCTTTGTTCCTTCACACATGCAGAGATAAAAGATGCAGGAAAAGGGAGGACCTTGGTCATTGTCAACTGGAGCCGCATAAACATGCAGGCACCATTACTGAAGGTAACGATTGTAAGGAAAGTTGCAAAAGTTTTCTCTGTATGTCCTCAGTGGCAACAAAGAGATGCAGTCTTTCATGAGTCTACAAAATATGATGCACCTTCAAATACCAAGATCAGCACAGTTTGTACTGCAGATACAAGACAACAGTGTCAAAGAGGCTCCCTTTTACAGAACACAAAAACAAGAGAGAGAGAAAACAGCAGGAGATTGTCCCGGTCAGATGTGTTCACAACAACAGGAGAAAAAAAAGCAACAACAGCCTCTGTCCTTATCGCAAAATGCTCTGGAATCTCATTGTACTTCCCAGGTAACATCTTTACTGGCATGTTCTACTGTTTTTCATCCAGTTTTCTGTCCGTCTTGTGTTAGAAATGTATTCACAGAGAAATCTGAAAAATCGGACTATAGACCAAATGTATTTCCACATGGGTTTCACATTTCTGTCGATGTGTTTTATGATGTCCTGCGTTAAACTGGTTTCTCCTTATAACTCATGGCCACATTTATAGTTTATACTTAATAATTTGAATATGACAGGCACATAGAAGATGATACTTTAATTATAGGACTCAAGAAAAGGCTTAAGCCGTTGTCACATAACACTTCTTCCACTTGAGTTGGCACCTCAACACTATTTAAACCAACTATCACGACCTCATGCTGCAATTGACAGAGGGGAAGATCAAACAGCCGACTTCAGGCCGCTGTAAAACCCAAACAAATAGGAATGACTGGGAAAATGCAGACTGATAACAACTCTAGTTCAGGCTTGCAAGGAGAGTGAAAGTCTGAATGTTTTTGCAGGAGAAAGAGGCAAGTCAGCAGAAAACTATACATAGTGTAATAGTGTACTGGAGCCTCCCTCCTGCATGTTTGAACAAACTCCAGAGGTCAACACACGCCGGCTTGTGAATATCTGCAGTGGTTCCCTGAAGCTACTTGCACTTTGACAAAACATGCGATGAATTACACAATTCACAGATGTTAATGTTAAAAGGTTGTGGACAGACATTCCTAACTGAACCAATGTCACATGTTTTGATGAGAGTAGCTTCCAGCATGGACTACAAACAAGTACAAACAGTTTACAAACATGCAACGGAAGAGCACAGATTTGTCAAGTGTGTCTGTAACATAAACTGCATATAAAGACGGATGATGCGTCTCCAATTCCTCACACTATCCAGAAATGAAGGCAATACGAACCCTGCAATCATGTGCACTTGGATTCAGAGTCTGCGCAGTAGTGATAGTGGGATGGCGCTGCAGTGCGGGACCAATCATTTCACACCCTTTATATAGCAACAAATAACTAAGTAAAACTAAACACAGCAAATTAAAAATCACTCGCTTACTTACATATGCCATTACTTATGAGTGATGTCTTATCTCACCTAAAAGGCAGTTTCATTTGAACGTTTAGTAGCTCAATCTTTTTCTTCCTTGTTGGGTTAACTGGTGTGCGTCACTGGGAGCAGGACAATTTAAGTGCAAAGCCAGAATAAATTCTTTAATGGAATAATAGTGCAGACAAACAAAACTGAATAGCAGTGCATAAACTGGAATTGGTTTAGACATGAAACAGTAGGACAAAATATAAAGAAACTGTCTTGGTCACTGCAAAAAGTCTTTGGTGGTAAACACGTTCCTGAGTGAGAGTCTAAAAACAGAGAGGGAACATTTTGGCCTCGGACAGATCCCAAAACACACAAGAAGAGTTCAAGACTAAAAAACATTTCCCCTGTTAGAGGGACTTCATCCTGTCTTGACTCCTGCCACACACATACGTCCAACCCTCCTGCTTGGTCAATTTCTTTTACCCTCTCTCTCGTACTCACACACACACACACAGAGCTAAAGATAGTCCTAGCCATGGTTTAGGAGGGTGATTACGTTAGCCTCAAGGTCTGCAGGGTGTGTGAGCAGCCAAACATCTGGGAAACAGCTGGCGAGGACTACTGCCTGCCTGGGCAACGCTGGTCTTTATTGTTCTGCAGTCCCCGACCTCTTAAAGTCGGCTCACCCTTTAATTAAACGACAATACTAATGAGGTTGAGAAAAGTTATAACTTGTTGGAGATGGAAAAAAGCAGCTGGTCAACACAACATAGTTTATGGGTATATAGTAATCTTGTACTTGTTATGTTGTCATAACGTTGTGTGAGGTTGGACAGAAAAACAACTCAGGTTCTTTGGGACATGCAAAACTTTCGAGGTAATAATGCACGAGTGAAACAGACCAAGTGGGAGTAATTGTGTGACGATTGGTCTGTTCCATAAATCTAGCAGCAACTTATACTAAATGTATACAGTCAGTCTACGGGTATATTTAAAGTCTGTTTCCCCATTCACATAGTGTTTACAATGCTTCTTGTCATCCCCCCCTGCATTAGGTTAGGTTATGTGTAATAGGGATGTGCAGATCAATCCCCAAAATATTGATACGGGCTGTCAGTAGGATTGATAACAGAAACATAGATCCGTCACATCCTAAGCACATGAACACTGATTGATGCTGCAAGATTTGCATCTCTGCTGCTGGTGTGTGCACGTGCACAGTCATGACCTCCTTAGTTTGGGTAATGAATATTTGATAAGTTGTCTAATGTTTAAACATAAATGTGATTATGTAATTAAAGACTACTAGAAAGAGATTGCTTCATGCTTGCCAAATCATTAGGTGATTAAAATATGTTCAGAAGTTGTCTATTAATATGCATCCATTCTTTAAATCCTGACATGTTTGTCTCCTTTACATGATGCCACATTACCCACTTTTTGACAATAAAAAGGTATCATTATCACTTTTGATATTGATGATACTAGTATTATTTGGTAATTCAAATAATAATAATTTTTGTTATTGCCCACCCCTAGTAGCCAGGCATAGAAGAGAAAAGTGTGCTCTCAATTTGTGTTGCAGCTACAAAACTGCAGCACAAATTGAGAGTCTCTGGTGAAAGAAGCGCAGTTTCTAGTCGGCTCATCTCACAATGACTTCACTGCGACTGAGACTGAATCAAATGTCAGTGGTTCACATTTAAACATTTCCTGTGTGAAAGAAAGCCCAACTGGCAGAAAGAAAGAAATATATTAAAAAAAACAAATGAACCCAAACAAAGTTTAGAAAAGTATAAAGCACCATACTAAACAAACATATCCTAAAGGGTAAACAAAATTTGATTGAATGAAATGATTAAATGTAGATTATCGTCCGGGACTAATGAATGCGAGAGCATGAAGGCTTCAGTACATTTAGAGCTGCTACACTCCTGACATTAGAAAGGGATTCCTGCTGCAGCTTCAGTTTGTGGTTGTCACAGTTGTCATTCCAGTCAATATTCATTTTTGCCACATAGATGAACAGTTTGAAAACATCTCACACATGCACACAAACAGAATAAAGCCACGACTCCACAACATCAAACCAAACGGCGGGGTGCTTGAGGTGCCCAGGAAGTGACTATGACCTGGTATGTTGGGTAACTCCTGCACCTGCTCTCTGTTGTGTTTGGCTGAGTGGGCCTGGGACCGAGCCTGACTTACTGCTTTCCAGACACATTCACAGCATTCCCTCATGTGTACTTTGGCATCAATACGAGAGGGAGGGGGATGAAAGGGAGCAGAGAGAGGAAAGGGGGCGAGAGACAGACACCTAGGGGCCCAGACGTTATCCTTTTAATATTTTTTTCTAATAAACAAGGTTATGTCTTGACTACTATTAATCAATCTTCCCTGTCTTCGTTGACAGGAACTGGAGTCAGAGCATTTAAAAGACACGATTACACAGCTGGGAAAATGATGTTACCCATGTGTCTGTCCCTTGTTTTCCAGCCTTTTTAATTTCAAGGGCATTATCTATACTTTTTAGAGCCTTTCTGACCAAGGCACAAACATATTTATGCAATTTTCTTCACAATACTTTAAAAAAAGTTTTTTTGCACACACACAGGCCTGTATGTGTTGTAACCCCTTGAACACGACACAGTATGTTGGCCTCAAGGACAAGTGGTGTTGTTTTGGGACAAACATGTACTGCTGATTGACACAGACTTATAAACAGCATGTCATGTCAAGGACATGAGGGGCTGTCAACTGGGTTAAAGTTTTTGATGAAATATAAAATAATCATAAGTAAACGTAATGTGGGGCCCTGTTTATAATTTTTTTTGTATTTTAGTATAAACAGACAAATGGTTAATAATGGTAAATGGACTGTATTTATATACAGCTTTGACCACTCAAGGCTCTTAAGAGTACAAGTCCCTTTCACTCATTCACATACATATTTATACAACGCTTATTTCTGTCACACACTGTTCATACCATCAATTGGGGTTCAGTGTCTTGCCCAAGGACAGTTCGGAATGTGGACTGGAGGAGCCAAGGACCGAACCACCGTTTAGGTTCGTGGACAACCCTCTTTAACTCCTGAGACACAGCCACCCACAATAAAACTCTGACCCAGTACATTGTATAAATAGAAATAAGAGAAAAAATAATACGTTGTGTTCGTGGAGGAACTGCTACAAACTGCCAAACACAATTATTTGTATATTAATATTCTGGTGCCATAAAATGAGAAGACAGATTATCCCAGTAATTAGACAGATGTGACTATTTGGTGAGGACAATGCAGCATTAGTTATGTTATTAATCATGGCTAATTTGTTATTGTCTGAAACATGTATGGATTGCAGAGTGTAATATAGCTGCGTTCCTTTTTAAAAAAAATCCAGATGGTGTGGTCTTTCTGTGGAACTACTGTTAATGTAGTTTGGTTAAAATAAAACTTGTGTGCAGATATTAACTCAGAGCTCGGGAATCCCCACAACCCTCAAGTATATGGTTACAAGCAAACTAGATGATGATTGTGCAGAATCAATTCTCTGTGTGGTTTTGTTTTCGATGCCGTCTGCCTCTGTTCTGCATCTTGACGTTCATCCAATGTGTTGCTGATCACATGGTCTCTGGGAGCTGACAGAGTCTTCTTCTGACTCGGACACTTGCCTTGTGTGAGGTCACTGAACGAGACGCCTTCCTTCACGCTGACATCTCAGCTGCTGCAGTGCTCGGCCAACAATCATGAGTAATGAACAGAAAATGTCAGCGGTGGATGTACCTTGAAGTTCAGTTGTCCCGAATCAGGCAAAGGGTGGAGTGTGACACTTAGCATTGTATTGCATCACTCCACATTCTTGTTATAAGTGCCTTTCTGTGTCAAAGTGCTCTTTCTGAGAGATTCATTATCACGTCAACGCTGTGCTGCTGTTGTCTTGGTTGAATCTGTGCTTCTATGACACTTTATTTCATAAAGCTTTCTGTTTATTTATGTGAAGATCCTGAGATAAACAGCCCTGATTCCAGTAGCCCTGCTCAGACTCATTACCTCAGTGTGTTTGACACAGCAGATGCAGCGTCCGTCTGCTCCTTCTCTGAACTCACATTATGTATCAGGACATTAGCTCAACACAGACAGGCCTCATTACCAGGGATTACACAAGATAAGAGTGATTTACATTCCAACCTGAAAACAATTAACATGCCATCCTGAAAATAAATAACAGCATCTCATAAATCCAGCCCTGGTGTACTCTGCTGCTTCCAGGGACACTCTGCTGCCCAAGGGCTTTAGAATTTGCTTTCCCTCTAGCTGCTTTCAGACACGCACTGAAGACTGGACATTTTCCAGAAATTTTTCGTATGAAAACAGAGCAGGAAAATGTGCAGAAGATTTTACAGCGAGCGAGTGTATTGAGGATGTGTGTTACAGACTTTCATAGGAGATAGATACAGTCATGAAACTGAACTGCAACAGACAAGAGGATGTGACTGTAGGTGTGACAGTGGAGTGATCTGGCTAAACTAAAATCAAAAAGCTTGTGTGGGCTTACATACAGAAACATCCTGGCAACTCGAGAACATAGAAAATCTCATCTCCATGGAAATGAGCATGAATATTAAAAATCGCATCTCTTAACCTTTGTGGGCTGATACATTTGCATATTCGTTCGGTGGTGGGTTCATCTCCAGAGTTTGCCTGAGGCGAGGTTTACAGTATGAGGAGGGAAGATCCTGAGGGATGTTTTTCACGATTAATTTAAAAGGGGGGGAAAAGGCTGTTTATCCCTCCCCTCATTGGGTTCCGTGTTAGGGTAAATTGTACCGATTCACAAAAGACAACTAAGGACTCTATAGATCCATTTAGATGGCTGTAAAAGCTCCCCCACAAGCCTGACTTGTTAAGAATGAGGTCAGGGTCAAAGGGCAAAGGTGATTGATGTCCACTTTATCACCAATTTGTACCCCCAAGACTTCATCTGGCTATTTTGATGGTGCATTAAATCAACTGAGCTGTAAACCACAGAGCTATAACAACCTGTTTGAGAGGGAACTACTGTTTCGCTTTGAGTTGATTGACTCACAGTCAGACAGAGAACTCTTATATCAGCAGAGGACAAAGTCAGAGAAAACTGTAGATAAGAAAGAAAGTGTAACTAAAGCATTTCACTATTATCTCAGAACGTGACGGGACAGTCTGTCCAGTTACTCACTGGTTTAACTACTACAAATTATCATTTGACGATTTCAGGACATTATACTGTTAGATCTAAGCGGTTGTAACTATAAGAGCAAACCCTCAACCTTCAGATGCTGCAGCATATTCTTATATCGCAACATTTTGAGATTAAATAGTTTTGTAAGTGGCCACTCTGGCAGCGTTAAACCCGGTGCTGCTTGTGACCTTTTGTCAGATGAACAACTTAAGTGATTGAGTTTCAAGTCAAAGCATGCCTAGCTCCAGGTAACACATTCCTTTTCTTACACACATTAAAGCTGGCCTTAATTCAAGAGTTCCTAACAGTCTACTGTCAGTCTACAGAGTGTTTATGAATAGTCTGATCATATGGCAAATAATTACAAGTGAGTTGCAATGGCAAAAAAAATAGGCTTTGATTTTTAGAAGTTAACTTATAATGTCATCAAGCCCTCAAGATAATTTTGTGTTTGGTTTTTGAGTATTTGCTGAGATATCATTACTTATCTATAGTGATGGTCAGGCACATGCAAAATAATAATGCACCTTGTTGATGGGCTTGCAAATGTATAGTAAGGGAGATAAGCCCAGTCCAAGTCACAGAATGTTAATTAGGATCATAAATGTCAGCTCCATATGATCACATCAGCCAGGCAAATTCCATTAAGATCTATGACGGTGCGGCCCAAAAGTGTAATGATCTGACATGGAATGACCCAATACAGAACCAGCTACAATTCTCCATTATCTTTTCCTTACTTTCCATCATCTTTACAGTCATAACTTCTTGTCCCACCACTGCATATAAATTGAAGTTTTAACGAGCTGTAGACAGCTCAGGGGCTGTTTCAGTTCCGCTCTCGCTGCCACGGGACTATCTTCCTTGTATCTTGAGCTGAGCATAACAGCAAAAAAAAAATAGGACAAACTCCACTGTTTGGAGAAGTGCGCCGACACTTTTACTGTTTCTCTTTCTAGCATTTGTCATGCTCTACTTTTAAGCACCACAGTAACAAGGAAGCTGTCTGTGTCTGTTTTGTTTAACAGAAGGATCCTGATAAAATTCTACTGTCAGTGTTTGATTACGGAAGCATCTTTGAAAGTCTACATCCAGCGAATCAAAGTGGTAACAAGGCAGTAAGTGGAGAGGTTACAGTTACAAGGAGTAGAAAGAAAACCAAGCAGGTAGAAGATGGGAGACAAGAAGTGAATAACAGGAGAGAGACACAAGATTGTTAGCTTGGTGTGTCGAAGCCATTAGATAAGAGCAACATCTGCGCCAAAAAGACTTGCCGTCCCATTTAAGGAGTCATTTACCATTAATATTACAATTACATGAAACATATTGATGCGGTTGGGGACTTCTTGTGTCTTGTTATAATACAATACTGTTAAACTACAATTGATTTGTGTCATCTGAGGTGAAGAATGTCTCGGTGTCAGAGCTTGATGAGAGGTGAACTTCGGTATCGATCAAACTATACAAATATAAGAGGAGATGGTGTTGACTTACCGCCACAGCTATCATGGAGTCGTCTGGTTTCCATTCTGCCTTCTGGTAGAAGCCAAATTGGGCCGCTGCCTTTGAAGACTCGATATAGCTGACTATCAAAACACTGGGCTGAGGAAGAAATGGGAAAGAAAATTAATATTTAAAAAATCCCGCTGGTCTCAAACCATCCATCTGGCATATATAACAACACCAACAATCTACTGAATATTATCACATGAAAATAAATGATGCAAGTTGTAAAGCAAACATCATCATACTGCTGTAATTTATCATTTGTATAAAGATCATCTTCCTCGTTCATTTAAGATCTTTCTTAAAATTTGATTTGAGCTAAACTCAAATAATAAAACAAATAGTTCTATGACTAAAAATAACAATAACAGACCAGCATATATTTAAAAAAAAAAAAAATCTATTCAGCTCTATTGTTACTCAAAACATGCAGAAAGAGCAGCAGCAATAGAAGGCATGATAACATTTACAGCTATGATTGACAGTGATATTTAGCACTGCTGTGCCAGAAAGGGTTTTAATGACATTAAACTGGTTGAATGTTGCTGGCCAGGAAACAATGCTGCTTAAATTATGTCTCAAAATAATAGGAAGTCTATGATACCTGGCATCTGATAAACTGCTAATTTCTACCTGAGTTACATTCATTTCTTTTGAAAAATCGGCCTCTGTTAATAAACCTGTGTGCAGCACAGACAGAGAGATGAGCAGGAGCATACACAGACTTTGCCTGAAGCTGTTGCCCTTAATTTGCCTCAACCCCTTAATCACTCAGGCAGATATGTGTCTGGATCACAGAACAAGCACAACCAGTTCATTCCAATATCCTCTAGTTTAAAGCTGAATTTTAACCATTTCGCCAGACATCTTAAACTGTTTACAACAAACAATATATGTGTTTATCTGTAGTTAAACAGGAAGCAGTGAGTAACTTATGGTTGAGTTGGTTACTTCAGATTCAGTTGATACAACATTCATTCAGATGTAGAAAGTGGAAATAAGACACCGTAGCAAAGTTGTTGTCAGTAAGACAAATAACAGTCCTTGACATTAAAAGGGAAAACCAGGACACAGTTAACTGAGTGGCTTCAGTCAGGAAACAGGGGCAGGGAAATATCTCACGTCACGCCTGCTATGCAACGTTAGACCTTGTACCCAGTCACTGTAATGAGAGACAGGTTTGAAGTATTTCCATCCTACAGTGTCCTTTTCGTAGAATTAAAACTTAATGCCACTGATACCTGCGCCGGCGAACCCTGCTCACTAAGACAAGGTGCTTTGTAACCTTAAAGTGAATTATAATAAATAGGCTGATAGATGTAATTCATTTTCAAAGTGGCTCTTTTCAGACTTTCCGACACACTCAACTTATCTATGCCTAGACCCCCCTCCCTGCAATACAGCCTTGACGAGGTCACAGAACATAACAGCTACAAGGCTACGCAACTGTGCTCTAAGGATTAGTAATAATGCCTTGACTGAACTATCCAGGCACAAGCTGCACTGTCCAAGGCAGAGGATAGATGGGATTAAAGAGAATAGACCTGGTGGCAAAATGATTTCCGAGAGCAGCAGGGGGCATGAAAGCTGGGAGGGGAAACAGCAGATACAATCATCCAACACATAACCTGACCAAGTCTTTGTTAGAAGAAACCCATAGGAATGGAATAATTGCTTCTTTTAGGTTTTCTGATAAGATGAAAATGAATACATAATAAAAAGAAGATTTGTTGGATAGTTTAACAACAGCAATGCCTCTGTGGGTTTTGTATATAGTGATATACAACCATATTTTAATAAAAACAAATCCTGAATATGAACAGATGATGGCTGGTAGTCTAATTGGTGCTCAGGGAATATGCCCATGGCTATTGGGGTGGCCCAGGTTAAGATTCAGTCATCACTGTACAGTCAGGTATAGTTGTACTTGTGCTGAAGTGTAATCTGTGAAGAGCTGCTGAGCTGATAATAGAAAAAATGCTGCTGCGCTAACAGCAAATAGTCCTCCCATCCTCAGGGGACAGGATTTCTGAGTCGAAATGCTTGCCAAGTTCCAAGTCCCAGAGTAAGGGAGTCCACACTTGGCGTACTTGTTATCAAGAAACGCATAGTTACTCAGCCGATGGTGGAATAAAACAGACACTTTGTCAGACATTTAAAACAAAGGATGGCATAAGGGAGAACTAGAGATGGGAACAGTTCCCATAACTTTAAGTGGATTTTTGTACTCCTCCAGGGAGGAGAAGAATAACACAATTTAATTTATCGGCCACATAGATCTGTCTTTTTGTCAAGATACCCGATCCTGCTATTTAAGTTAGTATTGGACAGTTATCCAATACAAGTGAGGGATTGGTGCATCCCAAGGAAATAAACAAACAAACCCCTCTATAACATGCCTGTGTGCAGAGTTGGGATTGATGGTGAACGGAAATATCAAGATGGACACAACATGTGTGAAAGGTGTAAGTCGAGAGGAAGACGTCGCTATAATTGAAATTCCTGAAATGACCTTTTCCCCAGACGTCTTATTGATACTTGCAGGCAGACAACGTTCTTAAGACGGAGGGGAAACAGAACATGCTCACTTCCTGTGAGGGCCTCAGGAAATGACCGGTGACCCTGATCCATTGTTGCTACAACTCAAATATACAAACAGTGTGGAACGCAGACAGCATTGAACAATGTGCTCAACTGCAGGTTATCAAATTAAATGGCCGATCTCCGTATCAGCACGGGAAAACCGTATGTATTAAAACACGCGAGGGAAGGATATGAATGCTGATACTCATCAGTGGTAGATGCTATCATCTCGCTAATAGAAATTTTAATAGTTGCTTTTTGCTCAATAATAATTGTATTTCAAACTAGAATGGCAATCAGTGGCGCGCTTACCATCGCCAAGCCCCAAAAGTATTGTTATTAGCCAGATTTAAATTCACTAGATCCAGAATTTTATTTGGATCCACACACAAATTGAGTCCTAAGAATTTGCCAGATATTTTCCATCAAGATCTTGTATTATTCTCTGACAAAGAAAATGCTGAAAAACTCTGTCTCGCAATGAAGAAAAACAACAAAACTGGATCTGCACCAAAATGTAATGGGTTGTAGCTCTATGCCCAACCCCTCCATAAAATGTCACCGAAATCGGTTAAGTAATTATTGAGTAACTCCTGCTAAAACACAAACAGACGAAAGCACAACCTCATAGAAGAGGTAAATATTTCCATCTCATTAAAAGACCACTGGCTTACAGTATTGTTCAAGTGATGACACAATGATTCTGTTCTATTAGCTATGATCACCGAGAGAGTTATGTCATCATGACTTAACATCACAGATCAGCACGTGGAACGGTCATACAGGAATCGATTTAGCCTGCTGTTGTGATAACGCTTGAAAGAGTTGTCAAGATTTAATCAACACCGTGGCTTTTAACACAGGAAGCTTTTGGTGGAACTAGTCATACCCGAATCATTCATTGCTTAATCCCACAGATAAAGGCATTGGCTCTAGCTCAAGAGCGTTTTGATGAGCAGACTTAACACTGCAGGGTCTTGTAAGCCTTTTAGAGAAAAGCCACTTTATAACTGAGTGATAAAACGATCCCTCTGTGTTACGATGCTGTGGAGAAAAAACGTAAATAAAAGAATCCAGTGCTGCGCTGACTTGATTGTTGACATGAATCACCCTGCCTGACAGGAACATAACACAACATGCAACCAGCGAGGAGTTGTTTTTAAACATCACCAGCAAATCGCATGGTGATTGAAATGCATCCACTTCCCCTGATGCTGCAGCGTAAGGACATACAGTTCTCATCAGGTGAAGTTCATCTCGGGGATGAAATGCCACCACACCTCGGTCATGGATGAGTTGGGTGATTAATGTGAGGAATGCCATTCAAATACAAAGTGCCGCTGCGTCTGTGACAGTCACACGTATACGGATGTACAGTAGTGATGCGTGACAATGTCACCGGTCACCTGTGTAGTAGGTGTGTATGTGGCCACGTTTGCCAGCACGTCAGTATTCATGGCTTCTGGTTGGACCTCATTGAAAACACTAAACTGTTGCTCTCACCTGATGTTATGAGAAATCGGCCAAATTGCCACACAAGTAGTGGCAAGAGGAGCAAATAATGGCGGTGATGAGTTTGTTAAAAACAACCGCGATCATCATCGCTGAAGTGAAAGTAGCATGTGTTGTTGTTTGTGCGGACAGCTGAGTTCAGGAGCGTGACCGGAGTGGACTCACCCGACTGAACCAGACGCTGAGCTGCGTCTCGGACAACACGGCGAAGTAGAACCGCTGGGCGCTGGGCTGGATGTGGAAGGGCTCCTCTTCGCTCCGCAGCGGGCAGAGCAGCCTCCGGGGCCAGCCGGTGAGAAAATACATGACGGCAAAAAAAAAAAATGAATCTGTGCCTCGACACCGAGATACAGTGTCGCAGCAGAGTCGGAGCCCCGTATCCCCCCCTGGTCCACCTGGGGTCTGTTCAATCCGAGTGACGCATGGGCGGCTGTTTCAGTTAAAAATAAAAAAAAACTTTGAAGAGCTACAGGCGGCCCCGGTGTTTACCCCCGGCCGGGCTCTCGGTCCATGGATGCCCCCCCAGAGAAAGAGCCCAGCAGCCGTAGGAGCTACACAGCTAGCCCCGAGCTAGCGCTGGCTCTTCAACTTGAAGCTAACGAGCTTGACCGAGGCGACTGCAGAGGGGAAACCGAAAACAAGAGCGAGCAGGCCCGCGGCGACACCACACGGCTCCACGCGGCCGACGAACGGGTCGATGAACCGTCGCTCCCGCTGCCGTTTCAGTCCTTGCGTTGTCGGGACCAGCGGTGTTTGGAAACGGCAAAGCGTCTGGTTACAACTCCCCGATGCTCCGCCGACGCCATCTTTACCAGAGTCCGTGAGACTCAGCGCTGATTGGCTGAGCGGAGACGTTTGCGTCCTGTTGACATCGGACGTCATCTCTCCGTTATGAGAGAGCTCTGCTGCGTAGAAGCCAACGTGACTCGACGTTGACACCTAGTGGTGTAAAAATAACATGCCCCCCCCAGACCCTGCAAGAAGAAAAACACACTTTCACCACAACACAATGTAGTCATACTACTACTACTACGACTACTACTACTACTACTATAATAATAATAATATAGAATAATTATGTATCTCATGTATCTCAAATATGTATACAGTTGAATAATGTGAAATAAATCTTAACGGTTCAGTGTGTAAGATTTAGGTGAAAGGGATCTATTGACAGAAATATAATATAAAATAATCTTAGTGATGTTTTCACTAGTGTGTTTCATCTACATTTTACCAACTGTTGTTTTTTTTTACAATAGAATGGGCCCTTTATATCTAAATACTTTATATTTATATACTTTATATATTTGCATCGGGAGCGGGAACTCGCTCACGTTGATCGATATTAGAATGAAACAAATTCAACGTTTTTGAAATATAAGTAAATCTATAAATGCATTACACTCTGCGTGTTACATTTGTTGTATCATTATTCATACATAAAACATTGCAAAAGGAGGGTTCAGGAACAGATCAGGTATTTTGCTAAATTGCATACCCAATTTGCAACATGCCCAAAAATGTATATGGAAAATATAGACATGATCAAGTTGGACATATTGGAAATTGGTGAGGAAATATGATTGTTTTTTTGGTTTTTTTTGCACTGATCTGCACAATTTCTGAACAGACTCTCATGAAGACATTTTAATTAAAATTTAAATCTAATCGTAATCCAGCTACATAGCAGAAACTTTGTCGAATTGTTCCTTCATCCTCTAGCATTAAGGATGCAGGTACAGAGGAGGCCATGGGTATGAGAACTAGACTAGTACAGGACAATGATGAGGAATCCAACATGTTTGTGTGAGCATTGTAAGAAGGAGATGTTAGAACATGCATTCATCCACTTTGTAAAAAACTAAAATGCAGCAAATGCTTGGCACTAATCTTATGTATCCATAGGTGGCAGTAGAGCGCGTATACTTGTTGGGCATTAGTCAGAGAGGGGGAGGAAGAAGAAGAAGAAGAAGAAGAAGAAAAGGAACCAAAGTAAGCAGCATGGCGGCAGACATGAGATTACCAGATATTCGAAAACCAGTGTCACTTTCCACTTTCGACCGAAAGGACCTGGTGGTTCCCGGCGATGTGATCACGTCAGACACCGGTTTCATGAGGTACGTACCGGAGAGTGCACCGGGGATGTTCCGGTGTCTGTGGTTCCGACACGATGTTGACATGGAGGGGAATCAAAGTGAATAGCTTGATGCTATTTGGTTCTGGTGTTGGTATCATACTTGTCTATTTAAAAAATAGCTAGTATAAGCCTGACAGCTAATAATAACATTAATAGTAAAAAGTCAAACCCTACAGGCTGCTCCACCTTTACACGTTTAAAACCGAATGTACTCCATTCATAGTTATGCAGGTCCAGTCAGTGACCAGTTTATTAAAGATATAGAACATATGCTCAGTCTGTCTGGTCTGCCATCAACAATGAGTGGGTTCAATCAGCTACTTTCAGACTGCAATATCTTGTATTATAAATTGTTATACGGACACTTAACATTGATAATATTACAATTTAATCATTTATAATTGTCTCTATGTTGTCTATGATCACTATCTGGAGGCCATTGTTAACCCAGATTTTGATTTATCACACATTTGCTTGGCTAAATTTCAATATTAACATTGCTGCATGCCATTTATCCCCAGGGGTCATGGTACCTATGTTGATGAAGACAAGCTGACGGCTTCAGTCGCTGGAGAGGTGCAGAGAGTTGACAAGCTGATCTGTGTCAGACCTCTCAAGACCAGGTAAGTGATTTAATGACAAGTTTGCAATTTAACTGGTTCCTTATTATGGCTGCTTTTGCACAATATAAGTAATTGTTTTTGTCTTGTATTTTATTGAATCGCAGGTTCAACGGTGAGGTTGGAGACGTGGTGGTTGGGAGAATTACAGAGGTAATCCAATTTCTCTTTGTCTTTTCTCCTATGTGTTGTGTGACATTTCCGACATGTCATTTTGGTCAATTAGACTTCAATTGTTTTTGGTAATATGTCTAGGTACAACAGAAACGCTGGAAGGTGGAGACCAACTCTCGGCTGGACTCTGTCCTCTTGTTGTCCTCTGTCAATCTGCCTGGAGGAGAGCTGGTGAGATGCTATAAATAGTGATTCATTTGGAAAAGTGGTCTGATTATTACACTTTTAGCTGTATTATCCTGGAGGAAAAGGGAATTGGGCCAAACTTTCATTTATTGCTCACATAATTAATTAGATTTTCTCTTTTAGAGGAGAAGATCAGCAGAAGATGAGCTCACCATGAGAGAATACCTTCAGGAGGGCGATCTCATCAGTGTAACTAATAATTTATTATGATCTTAAATTCGTTCATTCATCACCCAATGTTTTTTATCCATAATGACTTTGTTTCTTTTTATCTTGTGCTGTTAGGCGGAGGTGCAGTCTGTCTTCGCAGACGGAGCTTTATCACTTCACACCCGTAGTTTAAAGTACGGAAAAGTAAGTGATGCCAATGTACACAATGATGTATGCGTATACAACAAAGTAATAATAATTTAGTCTGAGAAATGTCTTTGCTAATATCCTGCTTCTATTTTCTCACTTAGTTGGGTCAAGGGGTGGTGGTACAGCTTTCTCCTTCTCTGATCAAGAGGCAGAAGTCACATTTCCACAACCTGCCGTGTGGCGCATCCGTTATTCTCGGGAATAACGGTTATGTGTGGTTGTATCCAACACCAGAAAACCAGGAGGAGGAGGCTGGGGGCTTCTACACCAGTTTGGAGGTGGGTGAAAGATGCACAAAGAGCAGTATGGAGTATGGAGAAATGTACCTGTGCAAAGATGCAACACTTGGTTTGTAAAAATTTCAAACCAGAGTATCTTTATGTGTATTTTTCTGTCCATTTTGATTGTATTTTTTGTGCATCTCCTTCCTCTGTCCTTCCAGCCCGTGAGCCTGTCGGATCGAGAAGTGATTTCACGGTTGAGGAACTGCCTGTTAGCGTTGGCTGCACACAAGGTCCTATTGTTTGACACCAGTGTTCTCTACTGCTATGAATCTTCACTTCAAAACCAGGTAGGAGGCCCTGTAGTGACAGTCAGTAAATTCAGTTTGTAACCTTATATAATTGGTCTTGAATTACAGCCTCTGCCTTACAAATGTAATATAATGGCAATGGAAAGATATTGCAATAAAACAGTTGACTTTTCTGTGATGTATTTTGCCATCTAGTGGCCATATTGGAAAGCCACAGTTCCTGGGCATTACTTGGAAAACAATTCACTCTGTTGTTCTAACAGTGCAACAAACATGGTGGATTTCATTGCTCTTTTGGTTGGAGAACTGATCACTGAACAGTGATGCTGCTCATAATTGTTCCACTTATGTGATATAACATCAGCTCATCTGCTATTACCATGTTGTTGTTTACTTTCAATGCTAAGATGGGGAAAGGGGGAATAATGCATTCACAAATGAGGAGTTTTCTTCTAAACTTTGTAGATAAAACCTTAGTTATGTAAAAATTGTCCAGCAGAATAACACAAGATTTTGTAGTGACAATTTTTTCTCAGTGCAGCTGATCTACAATTCTCCACTTGATGCTCTCTGCAGGTCAAGGACATCTTGAAACCAGAAGTGATGGAGGTGATTGTAATGTTGACACAACAGAAGCTGTTGGAACAGGAAGGTTAGAGAACTAACTGGGATCTTGACACAAGATCAAGACCACATCAAGCATCTATACATCAAGGACCGACCACCCACCTGAAGACTGGTCATTTTTCACAGAATCCTCAGTATCGTGACAGCCTGATGGACAGTTAAAAAGTTATTTTATGAAAAGAAACTGCTGACTGTTGTTTGACTGCTATTGAAATAGATGAGTAACTTGAAAAATACTGCAACATTCAAAAATCACACAGAAATAGTGGAACACTTTTGATAATGTTTGAGATTGTACAAAAAAAACAGTTGTATGCAATAAATGTTCTATAATTTTCAGTTCGTCTCAGTTGGTCTGTCTTAATGAAGAAACAGAAAGATAAAGCATAATAGGATAACAACATTTTCACAAGGGATCATGCATTTTATGCCGACTTTACCCATCAGCACTAATGAAGAAGGATGAATTTATGTGCACCTTCAAAATGTTAACATACAGCATGGTGGTTAAGTGGTTAGCACTGTCACCTCACAGGTTCCAAGTTGGATCCCAGCTGGGTTGAGGCCTGGGGGGAGGTCAGCCAAGTTTGCATGTTGTCCCTGTGTCTGCTTGGGTTTGCTCCGGGTACTCGACAGCATCCTCCACAACAATCCTAGCATAACACATAACAAGAAAAGAAGCAAAACACATAACCCCCTCATAAAAAACAACATATATCTGTGGATGTAAAATATAAAATGAAATACAGTAAAAACTAGTACAAATAGAATAGGATCTCCGGTGCATAAAAATACACTTATTTACAAAATACAAAAACACTCTAAATTGTGTGCATGTGAGTGTGAATGGTTGTACCCCCACCTGTCACCCAATGCCAGCTGGGATTGTCTCCTCCCCTGTGACCCTCAAAGGGTAAAACATAATCAACTTATATATTTTCTATTGGTCGTAATATAAATAAATCAGTGAAAACTTTATTTCATGAACTTTACACTGTCATTAATACAGCAACATTTAAATAATTAGCTTTTAATTCTTTAAAATGTGATTTTAACTTGTAGATTAAACGGCTAAGAGTAAAAAACAACTGTAATGTAACAGTGAGTAAAGTTTTCTATTTCAAAAAGCGTATCAGAAACATAATATGCCCAGCGCACCTTCCCCTGTGACCTCTGACCCCCTCAGCATAATAAAACCTGGAGACGCGTCTCGTGCACTGCTGCTAGCCCACGCACGCAGGTGACGTCACGCGTCGCCCCACCCACATATTTCTGTAAACCACCTTGCATATGAAGTATGGCGGCCTCAGCCACACAGACACGACTCGGCCAAAGTTTGTTACTCACACTTTCACGCGGGGGCAATGAGTGAGTCCGCGGACCGAGGGCTCGGCAACGAAGAGCTCGGCGACCGTCACCAGAGGGAAGGAGCCGCGGGAAGGGACGTCGCTGTGTCGCCGGATGAGTTCCCCCGATCTCCCTTCGCCTCCCTGATTGAAGTGCCTTCAGTCCGGGTACCACAGGGGAAGAAGCTCCGCAAGACGAGGAGAGAGGACACGGAAGTCTGGAACTAACTCGCTCGCGAGGCTCCGGAGAAACCCCGCTGCAAAACGTGTCAGCCCGCGGGGGTTGGAACTGTTCCTGTGAGACACTAAAGTGCACTTGTCGTGACTTTTTAAAAACCCAGCGTGTTCCGCAGCCGGAGCCAACTGTTGACTGCTCGGTGGGCATTTAAGGCTCCGGCGCTGCTAACGTGAGTTAGCCTCCATGGCTACCTTCAATACTAGCTTGAGGTCGCCAGCTAACCAGCAACATACATGTTTGTCTGGACGTGTAAGTTTCTGCTCACGCTTTTCTCTTCTCCTGAAGTTTGTAACCAGCTTTCAAAAGTTTATAATAAGTGGTCAATAAGGCTGTTTTGTTCACTTCAGTGCTTACTGCTCCTGATTTAATGTTTTCTGACATTGCTTTTGTATTAAAGTAAGTTGCCCAGGGACAATAGGGTCAAGGCTAACAATAGTTAACGCTCGGCTGCCTTTCACTGACCTTCTTTTCCTCCATTCTCTGCATCTAGCACTTTGTCTTGGGTGCAAATCAACGTCTTCTTGATACCAGTGTGACCTGCATCACTCTTAAGGGTCACCAACGTTAGCTTGTCACATAAAGAGGTTGATATGCATTATAAAGATGAAATTCAGTTGCATCTTAAATACTAGAGGGGAGTGGGGGGTTTTATGCAGAAGGATGCACATTTATTGACAGTGGTGTCCAAAAGACCACTTTCCCATCCAACTAAATGGGAAGATGCTTCTGGTAGTGGGGTTTAAAACAGCTCTACTGACCACATTGAAGTAGGACATTTTAAAAAATCTATACTTTCTGCAGGTTAAGCATGATACAAGTTATTTTGCACAGAAACCTATGCGACTAATTGCTTGGATTAATTGCTTATTTCATCATGCACATGTTTAATTCACCTCAAATTCATTGTGAGTGTTGTTTACAGGTTAAATGGAAGTCAGAATAACTTTGTAAAGCATTTTTTCAATTTGAAAATATCACACCGTTCTTAATGAAATCCTTGCTGAACTGACATTGTGTTTTTTTCCTTCTAGATTCCCATGAAAAGTCTTCGTCTGACCCATGAAGCAGTCGGGCTCCATTAATGCATGATAAACAGAGACATACTGGAGTAATAGGGATCTGCATAGGTGACCCGCATCACCCACACTACAGGAGAAGACAGACTGAGTCAGGGAAAGGGGCTCCCCTCCCTGCCTGGGGGGCCAACTTCTGGACGGTGAGCAACCGAGTCCAGCTTGGAGAGTCCCGGCTGCGGCCTGGCACTCTGCCCTTATGGGGCAGCAGCCGGGGAAGTTTGTAGGGGACCAGAGGAGACCCAGTCTGCCGGCCTTTATTAAGGGTGGGAAGAGAGAATCATCACGTCATGGGACTCAGCCCTGTAATGTTTTTACTGTGCACGGTAAGAGCAAAATGGTTGCTTATCATTGATAGCATTTTTAAAACACTGCCACACTGTAAACAATTTGATCGGTTGTACAGGTATGTGCAGCCAGAAGCCTAGAATCACACACATTCTGGCTTCCTGTAGTCTGTCTGTCACTTTGCTTTTCAACAAGTTCAACAACAAAGTTAACATGAGCACCCGTCTGACAGTGAAGTGATGAAAGTTGAGAAAGAACAAGAAACCTGTATGTGGAAGATGTTGCCATGCATACATATAAATTGTAAGCATGTACACACAGTATATCAACACAACTGTAGTTGCATCATCTTGTATGCAGCTTGCTGGCTGAACAACAGATTTGCGGTTGCGTAACATGGGGAAGAGAAAGTGTTCACTTTAAAATATGCAATCGTGTTTTTCAACAGTCGCTATCAGACTTGACACATGGTAACGCTTAATATGGTTTGATGAATCTGTGTCTTTGACAGGTCACTTGCTTGGTATTTGTTGTGATCGGTTGTCACTTGACCAATTCAAAGTGTTTGAATTCTTGGGAAATACTACACAACAACTCATGACCTACTGTGTTTTTACAAGGCCGCCTTTAATCAAGCATATAATGCGCGATAAACTGTAACCACTACGGTGTTGTATTGGTTCGGACACAGTAAACAACTGAGTTACTCTCAATGTGACGCAACAGTGAGTTCATTCAAATTCCTTAGTCGTGGCCTTTACTGGTACATTCACTGTAGCATTTAAAAAATATGTTGAACTGACTAGCACCAAGACAAAGTGAGTTCCTCCAGTTACATGTACCTTTTTTCTTTACTGGTTGATATTTATGATTGCATATTAACTTGGATTATTAATCCTCTGGGTAGCGATTCTCTCCATCTTTTTGTCACATAGAAATAAACAGCTGCAACTGGGACTCAACCATTTGAGCCCACAACACCTCATTAGAATATTATTGCTAAGATCCATCATCATATGAGGCAACTGTCAAAATCAATTTAAAAAGAGTTCTTCTGAGACTGTTCCATTATGATGAAGGGTTACTATATACCAGGATGGCTGTGAACCATGTGGCCAGTATAGCTGATGATTTGCACACAGAGCGATCAGAGACATCTTAAACCATAGATAGATTCAATCGTTCCCAGTTCTTACCCTTGATCCTCACTAACCCTGACTGGATTGAAGAGCAGTTGGAGAACAATTTGGAAACATTCATTAAATAACACATGTACATCTATGTAGTAAAGCATCTTCTGCAGTGCGTGTGGTGGAACTCAACAGTGTTTCCTCATTTTTTTTGCACACGATGCTGAGTTGTGTGGTACCACAGAGGGCTATATGATATTCTGCACTTGGCAATGAATTTACAGGCTGTGTCAAAAATCATTCACCATTGTCTGTGTAGAGAATATAAAGTGAATGTGTAGATCACTTCTCCCTCACAAATCCTTCAGGCTCATTGGAAATGACCGTTTGGTATTTTGGTTTGCTATTTTTTAATTGAGAAAAATAAAAAGGCAAAAGTTCAGACGGCTCCCAGACAAAAACAAATCTGAAATTGATAGTAAATATGTGAATGATTTCAGTCATAGTATCCTCAGAGCCTCATTTGCCTCAGGGCCAGGCTGGCATGCTGCTGGCACCTCATTGGGCTCTACAAAACATAGATGTCGTACCTGGTGATGTTTCTTCCAGGCTTCGTGTATCTTCTAGTCCATGACCATATAAAGCAGTGTGTCTGTTACCTGGCTAGAACTCTTTGTTTCTTCTCAATCCATATTTCATGACATTTTTATAGCATGGCAGTGCACAGAAAGCAGACGTTTGAAGCCTCAAACATAACCTTCAGAAAGCAGAAGTGAACTCATTATGTACTTCACCTTTTATCGTCAGTGGTTTGTTATTTACTAGTTCTGGCTTATGAAAATACCTTTTGTAATGCTCTTTTAATTTATGGCCCAGAATAGCACAACACACACAATATAACCATGGTAAATGCATGATTTGTTCTCTAACATAAATCTGACTAGAAATAATAGAAGTTTCTTATGCAACTATGCCCATAAACTTTTGCTTGAACTATAATTGATAAAGTAATTAATATTAAGTTGGAGGCTATCACAATGAAAACTAAAATCTAGATTCTTCCTCTAGTGTCATAAATGCGGAACCATTTTTTGATAATTTTTTTTTTTTTTTAACAGTTGAGAGATAAAGCTGTAGCAGATGCATGCCATGCATCCAGCTAAACTGATAAGTTTACCAAATGTGTCTGTATGGCTGTGATTGCCACGGCAGGAATACTTTCCACTGACTCTTTAACGTCTTGCATAACACAGGGGGACAGGACAGGGAAGGTCAGAAAAACAGAATGAAACCTTTTGCCAGTAAGTGGATCGAATTTGGCAAAGGGTCAGTGACACGGGGCCTATTTGTTTTCCCTCTCTGCCCCTTTCCTCCTGCGATGAGCAGGTTAGACCATGAGAGGGGATGTGCAAGAGGAGGGCAATATCAACACATGATTTGACGTCTTTGTGTTTTTATTTCTTCCCGTTGAGCCCCAACTAGTTAAGAGTCAGCCAGCAAGCGCCATGCAGCTTCTCCGCAGGCAGGTTCAGACCTCTGCATGCAGCTGCCTGCGAGAGAGACAAGAGGCAGCGGAGGGCAAGCAAAGACCTGTCTCTGTTCTTGGCACCTCTGTACTGTACAGTGGGGAGGTATGATCTCAATGGCTAGCTAGCACACATTGCAAGGACTGAGCAGGGGAGTGAATTTACGGAAACATTGCATTCAGATAATGTAGTATGCTCTTAAATTCACCAACTTGCTATTTGATGGATTAAGTATTGGATTATGAACTGCAGTAGGTTACAAGGCATGTTTAAAACCAAGTCTGAACCCAACAGTTGAAGGTAGTTGAACATTTCTTTCTAGTCTAATTTTGACTTGTGTATGTTAACTTGTAGTTACAACAATGCATATTGGATTATTTCTGACTCTTGGCGGTTATCTGCTGAAACTGACCATCTATCATTACTATATTTGTATGCTTGCAACCTTTCTTCTACATATTATCTCTGCCACATAATTTTATATATGGAAGTCTATAAATAAATAAATAAAATAAATAAAAATTATATTCTAAATGGTGTATCTCGAATGGGAGGTTAGGATAAACTGTACTTTACCTGAATATTAAATCACTGATCTTTGTTATTTCTCTAATTGAAGCAAAATCTTATACTTTTAACAAATGTATGCTTCTCTCTTTCCACTCAGATTTTTTTGGGTTCATTATATTGAACAACAATATGTCACTGAAATGCTATAGGAAGTGGAATTGCTTTGCAGAACTGCTTCATGAAAGAATTTTTTTTTGCCATTCCACTGAGAAGGAAATGAGGAACTAGAAAAGCTAAGTGGGATTTGTGGGTTATAGGGTTTGAAGGAAAGATGATCTACTTTTTTAAGGCTCACATCAACAACTGATTTATAGTATTTGAAGTGTCCACATTTTGATTGAATAAAGGGGAAAAATTGCCCCCTGGTGGCTACATTTATTAATGCTTACTGAAAATGTGTGTGGTACACTGCAGCTGTGACACAATGTTAAGAATACTTTGGTAAATGTTATGTTTTCTTATTAAGTCTCTTTGTATGGAATAATTATTTCAGCTAGAATAAGACTAACGGGCCTGTGTGAGTGGAACACATGGTGGGAAGTGAGGAATATTTTGGGATGTTTATGCACTGGTGAGTCCCTTTCTTTGGAATAAGTTCGCTGCCATGTTGGAATTCCTTATGCATTAAGAATTGCGTACCACAGGGCAAACGTCAGACTTACTAACATATAACCCAGATAAGCCTCATCTTTTGCCACACTTCTCTTGTTTTAAGGAAGACACCATCACAGGCTCTGATCATGGTTTCATATTATATCACTGGTGTCTGACCAAATGGAAATTTGACTTGCAAGTGCTGCATTCTAACACAATGAGACTATAACACAGCCAAAGCAAACACATTCCTGGCAAGTTTCAGTAATATAACGTCTAATGCAAACCATACAGCAAGTTTCTGAACTCTGACGCATTACGTCACTCTAGATCTTAAAGAACGTAGATTGCACAGTTTATTCGGTCATTTTGTTCATGAAAATATGCCTTTGTATGAAGCTTAAGCTATTATCTGTAAAACCCCCTATAACAACCGTACTACAAGAAAACCGTGACAGCTGGAAACAGTGTAAGAGTTAAGCAGATGGCGGCTTTGGCATGTGATTGGCAACTGATTATCTTCGTTGCCTCAAATTTTAACTACTTTTACTGATAGACTACAAAAAGAGGGCAGTGTCAACCTGTGGTCATCAGTCAGACGAGTTGGATTGCAGCAAACTTAGAAACCTCTGACAGGTCGCTTCTTGCTTGGACAGGTCTCAGTATGGGCACAAGAGGGCTTTTCCTCTTACTCATAGGCTTCACCCCACAATTTCTCTCTGGTGGATGCCTGCAGGCTACCCTGGCGGAGCTTCAAGTATGTTCAAGGCACGTTATAATGTGGGGATAAAGGAAGATGGCACCCGACACATTCATTGTCTTTATCTGCTGCTTTCTATTTGGGGCCAACAGGTTCTGGAGCAGCATGCACAGAGCAGAAAATGCAAAAACACAATATACTGACGACAAACAGGCAGTCACAATCATTCTGGACAAATTATTAAAACTTTATTGACTTTTCATGTCTTTGGAGGACATGAAGACAAATCGATGCGCAACACTTCACCTCAATGTTTCTGTATCCAACTGGCTAAATCCGTATGATGTCTGGATCTTGATACAATGTCGTGATCTGAACATCTGCATTCATTTTCATGCATATATATATGAATTAAAGCCAGATTGGTAATAAAGATAGGACCATTGGATGTTAACATCTTGCTCATTAAACTGGCAGGTTTCTTGATCCACTCAAGGCTTTAATTTGATGGTTGCTAAGGTACATTCACTTTTGTGTGCGTGTGTGTGTGTGTGTGTGTGTGTGTGTGTGTGTGTGTGTGTGTGTGTGTGTGTGTGTGTGTGTGTGTGTGTGTGTGTGTGTGTGTGTGTGTGTGTGTGTGCGTGCGTGCTCTGCTGCATTCGTCATGTATGCAGGAAGTGAATCAATTTCTCTTTTAGTCTGTAACTGGCTCTTTCTTGGCTGGAACTCGAGGAATCTATACAGTCTAGACACCAAATCTCCTCCCATGATCCCTGTGGGTCCTGAAGATGGGAGGGGGTGTGTGTGTGTGTGTGTGTGTGTGTGTACACCCACGCACATACCCACTCAGCAGCAGGCGCCTCCTTGTAATACTCATTCAGCCCAGCTGTTAGGCCCCTGGTGGCTTGTCCCTCACCATCTCTGGTCATGTGTCCAAACTAGTGGGTAGACACACACACACACTCACTCACACTCTCCCCTGTGTAACTCAACTATCTTGTTTGCTTCCTACTTAACTTTGACCGTGGCTCTGTTGTCTTTTGTGGTTCCATTTTGACAGGTGAACCTTTAAAGATTTAGTGCTGATATCTTAATAATGCGTCAGAAAGCAAGTGTGTTTTGTGTGTGAGGCACATTTGTCCTTGCCGGATGACACCTCGCTGATTAGTAAGTGTCTCCCCCTCTCATCAAGTCTTAACCACCTGGAAAAGGAGCCTGCTTTATTACCACAGTGGCTGATGACTAGCCAAAACAGCTGTGTTTATAAATCAAGGTTGTCAAGGTAGTCGCGAGTTCTCTCTTCTCATGAGGGCCACAAGGACCTAAACGCAGTCATGTGCTGGTGCATTAAGTATGAAAAGGGATGACAAACGTACGTACAGTATTTGATCATGTTCAGATCTGAAAGAAGAAGAAGAAGTCCTAATTGTGAAATTAATGTAGTTCTTCAAAAATGAAATCATGACCCCCACATTTTCTTGTCCTTTGTTGTAAGGAATTTGAAGAAAATTGGTGTTTGGAAGTAGAATGAAATGAGATGAATGAGTAATCGATTCTGAAGTCCTGTCGTCAGAGGAGGAGTTTACACTGACGGGGCACAATTATTATGGTGTCAGGCATGTGGTATTGAGCAAGCTCACCCTGTCTCATGCAATTAAACATTACCAGTGTTTTTGTCAATTGTCTTTGTGCTATACATTGTGAAAAGTTAGATTGATTGAAGATTAAAATACACAAACACAGTGTCCTTTTTCAAATGGCAGTAACAGTGATGAGCTGTAAACAGACATTTTAAACTCGTCCTATTAAGAGAGGCCTATGTAAGTAGAAGCATGAACAATGGCTCTGTTTTGTTTGTGTCACACTAAGTCATCGCAGCGAGCCAGCATGTAAAGTACCAGGAAAGAAGCTGCTACATGTGATTCAGTTAGTGCTAATTTTATCTACACTCGCACTCTTTCTACTGTTACATGTGGAAATGCTGTGCGTGATAAAGGCCTGTTGTTGTGTCGTGTTATAGGATCATTATGACTATTATCCTTAATGGATTCCTGGCCTATGGCTTCGTGTAGTGAATCACGTTCGTATGTGATCTTGTGCACCAGAGGTGTATTGAGAAATATCGCCTATTTTGCTCCAAAGAAAAAGAGAGAGAGAGTTGAACACAGGGCAAGCCACAGCAGTGGAGTGAAGAATGTGACCTCTTGTGCATTCCTCTCTCAAATAACTGGTGCAATCCCCCTCCCTCTCTACCTCCTTTCTTTCTTTCCTTCTTTTTCTTTTCTACCCTTCCTCCTTTTGTCCCTTTTTTAGTTTGCATTGTCTCTCCATTTCTTTGTCTTGCTCTCATTCTACGCTTTTATTAAGTGGATTTTATTGCACATGGAAAACAATAGCAGAAACCAGCAACAGGCTAAATTAATGAAAATCAGCAGACAATAAGGGAGCACTCAAAAATGTCACAGTTTGAAACGGCAAACAAAACATTAACACCAGGGAGTTTAAGTGCATCAGCAGTAGAATAAAGCACAGTACATATGTTTTTGCTTTCAAGCTGCATAATGTTCTGTCTCTAAAGCTTAGACCAAAAGCTTCAAACTTCTAAAATTGAGAAATGATCAGCTAATGAAGTTGATTTTAAGGGGGGAAAAAATCTCAACTCTAAACAAAAGATGAAAAACCCCACAAAGGCTCAAACCAAAGCACATACATTGTTTTTCACAGAACAATTGAAAGTGTAATCACGTTGGATTAGAGACAAACAATCCTGTTGAGTCACTGACCATTGATTCTGTTACTTGATTCATTTCAGCATCTGCAACTTTATACATTATGAAATCCTGACTTGTGATTTCCCCTTTTCAAAGCTCTGGGGATGCATCACTCAAAATGTCAGCGACTTGTTTTAATATTCACTTTGGGGGCATACTTTTTACTTTATTCTTTCCAGTCCTGGGGCAGATTTTTGTTATGTTTCGTCTTAATTGTCAAATCTCAAGTCCCCCACAGTGAGAGGCCACGAGCGTTACCCTCTTCTTCTTCACTTTGCTTGCTAACCCGTTATTGTACACACACATAAATATACAGCACAAACGATACGTACATGCATGGCGAGAACCTCCAAGTTGGCTTAGGAATGCAGCATGGGAGCCCTTCGCCACCTGGGTCCACATGCACACACTCTCACACACACTCACACACAAGCACAGGAAAATAACACCCCCCTTGTTCCTTGCTCCATGTCCGAGCAGGCAGCTCCAGACACAGCTGTTGCTTTCCCTGCAGACAACCTGCTACCTTGGATGCCAGCTCTGTCTTTTGTCTTACACTGAGAATTCTCGCTTTTTCTACGTATAGTTTATTTCCACTGAGCAGTAATAAACCAAATCCTGTCCTATAGGCATCGTCTGGCCCGTTACGTTATCGTCTGGTTTGTTTTTTTTCACTCCTCACTCCAGTCCATACAGTACTGGTATGCTGTGCTGTCCCTCTGTGTTGTGTTAAGCTCATCCTCATAGAGCTATAAGAGGGTGCCTGCTTAGCTCGCTGCATCTGGATCCACTTAGACACAAAGAAGAGCCGAAGCAGCTCCACTGCTGCAGCCTGAAAAACCTCATAGCCAGAGTCGCTCCTCTGTCTGTTTCTGTTTTTACCCTAATGGGCACGCAGACAAACGGGGTCTTTCTCCAGGCATCTATAGATAACATCTCAGACACACTTACAGCCTTTCCTCAGCCCTGTTTATTTCCCTTCAAAGTGTTGTCTCAAAGTAATAGATGCTTCTGTGCTGGTTCTCTCTTCCAAAGTCTGTTTTGTTGCAAATCTCCATCTCATGCATATACAAGCATAGTTTTCCTTGCTTCTCTGCCTTTTAAGAGTTTGGCTCTCTTGGTCGGCACACTCGTAAAACAATTGAATATAAAAAGATGTGCTTTTTTCCCCCCAGTACTCTGGGTCAATTTGAGCACTTAAGCAGAGTTGTGACAATGACTTGATAAACACCTTTCTCTCGCCACACAAACACACACACACAAAGGTTGCTATTGCGGAGTACGGCAAATTTTTCTGGCCTCTCTTTTGCCCTCCTTATTTTCTCGGACCATTTCAACACCGATGAATTAGCACGGCATTTTACCCCTGACAAATGATGAATAGCTGTGTGCATGACCTGCCTGTCTGTTTGCTTAAAGTATGATATTTTAACTCTGGGCTGACATCCATACATTTCAATCCTCTGCAGTTTGCATATTTTTGGCACTACATAGTTTGGTCTGGGCTTACAGTGGTCGTCCGTGTGGAGAGTTGAGCAAAGGTTCTGCTCAGTCACCTGGTTTGTGTTGCCCTACTTTGTGTCCGTCATCGTGCTAAAATGGCTCCTCCAAATACGTTCCAATAGGTCGACTGGGTTTAACTCCCTCTGTCTCAGCTCTGCTTGCTCGCAGGTCTGCAGGGCCCGTCTGAAGATTGTTTGTAAACCGAGCTGACAATGAACTGTTATCAGGTCAACTCAAATGAGAGGAATTTTGCTCGAGAGATATAGAAGAGAATGCATAGAAAATGGATTTCAGTCTGATGAATGACCTGTGGGTCAGCTTTACTACCACCAAGGAGGTTATGTTTTCATTTGTTTGTTTGCAGGATTACACAAAAACTGGCCATTCAATTTTTGGTGCAGATCCAGATCAGGGGGTGGATCCAAGGATCCCCCCCCCCCCCTTCTTTTATTATTGCACAAAAGGACATTTTTCAACATTTTTGTTTATTTCTCAGAGGATAATTCATTGATCAGGATGTAAAAACAAAACAGGCATGTTTAGGGGACTGATATTTATGAGTGTGAAATTTTGGGCAGATCCAAATAAAAAGATCTAGCTAGTTTAAATGTGGTTTCATAAGGGGGACTGTTGGGCCTTGGCAGAGGTTTGTGCTCTCTGAACGTACAGTGGGAAAATAGCTTCTAAACAGCACAGAAAGAATCAGCGTAATAAAAGTTGTTTGTCTTATTCTTTCTGTGTGTATTTATTGATTTCTGCATGTGAGAAAATATTTTTACGTGTTTGCGAGTTGTACCTCTGTATGTTCAGTTGCACTGTTTTTCTACGCTGGTAAACACCACAGGCTGATGCAAGAGCATTTAACCTTGAACCAGATCCGCCACTGTTTTGTTCTCAAGTGTCTGTTCTCCCTGTGGACCTCATCTGCTGGTCTGCATGCCTCAGACACTCTGGCTGCATTCTCCAGAGAGCCCTGAATAAACAGCCACGTGCACACACACACACACACACATCCATACACTAGACACATAGTACCTGGTCTTAATACACTGATATTTAAGTACACTTAATTTTATTAATTCATACATTTTTTCAGTCCCATACAAAATCTCTCCAAAATAAAATTTGTGCAAGAGCTTGTTCCATTCAAGTAAAAGGAATATATCAATCTACATTACACTGTCCAACAACAAAACAAATGCAAACTCTGACTAAAAACTCCCACACTTTATATCAGGGGTATTCAATTAAAATTCAAAGAGGTCATTATCTACTCACCACTATGCAGATGGAGGGGCACTTTTGGAGTTTCAGGGGTAAACAGTGTTGCAGCTAAATCCAATATAATTGAAGTAAATGGTGACCACTTCTTCAAACGTAAAAACACAACAACAAAACATGAAATGCCTCCATACTGCTTGTGTGGTGTCATCCAAGTGTCTGTAAGCCCCGACATTTAAATTTGGCGGTTGAAAGGAAATCCAGCTGTCTCCAGATACTCTCAACGACAATATCCTCTCACCACCCCCTCAGTTTCTCTATTATTTTAGCATCAACATGACCAAGTATTAATTTCAGATTCAAGTTAACGGCCCACTTCTGCCCTCACTACGTTGCCACAAGTTCAAATGTTCATAGCAGATGTCAGTAACAGTTGATCGTGTAACAATATCAAGTATTGAGGTGCATTTTTGCTCAATGCACACTAGTATTACAAGTATTGTGATGCCAGATGATAATAATAGATAGTTAGGATGAGAAATATGATATATACATATAAGCCAACATCATAACTCCAGTGTAGTTAGAATCATATCACAGTTGCTGTCTCAGTTGAGAGTTTGGAGATACAACCTGGTCTCTGCTTGAAGGTTTGGAGAATGGAAACAGGAAAGCAGGAGGGGGGGGTGCACACGAGATGTAAAGGGCCTAAAAATCATCCCGTGGGTGGATGTACGTCAGCTAACTGTTAACATACTCGGCTTGGATTATAAAATGCGAGCGAGGGATTCTGCTATGAGCTCACGTTCAAACAATGTGCTTCATGTTTCTCCATCTGCAACCTTTTTTCCTCTTCTCGTTTTTTTTTTATTTATTTTTTTTTTACAGCCTCTCTCCTCTTCCCCTCATCCTCTCATTTCCCCAGCACTGTGAGGCTGCGGTGAGTTAATGGGCCTTTCTCAGAGTTCGAGGAAGCCTGCTTTTCTTCTTAATTGGCGTTTGGGGTGGTGCATGAGAACAGCACAAATGTTTGCCATACCAGCACCGCAGTGATGATGTAGAGCCTGGTGCCATGTGACTGGATGTTCAGGGTACTGAGGTCATTACTTACAGAGCAACTGAGACTGAGCCATGTTGGAGAATGCCCATAGATGCTAACAAGAACACTAAACAGACAAACTGAGGTCCAGCAGGTCATGTCGGTCCATATCCGATCCGTCCCTGATGAGTGCGAGTTGTTTGGATTCTTCCCAGGTCAAATTCAAATCTATGTTTTGACTGCATCAGCTTTGAATCAGTAAACATTTACAAAACCTTACCCCTTCGACACGTCATTAATGTCATCGCTGTATAGCTACTTTAAGACGTGCACTGAACTCCAGATATTCTCCAGAGGGGCTGCTTGTGAGAACGCAAATATGTGAGCCCTGACATTTTCTGGAGTTTTTACTTCCATCCCCCTAGTAAAAACTCTGGAGAATGTCCAAATGAGCCCATGTGAGAAGGTTTTTGTCCAGAGAATTCACAGCGACTGATTGGGTGTGTTGATGACATTACTAACACGCAACTAACTCAAAACTGAAACAAACTGGAAAAATATTAATATCTCAGGATGGAAAAAAAGGTGGCATAAATTGAAGATACCAACTTGGAAAGACCATCCTTTTTGAGAGCTTTTGGTGATAAGGGATGACGTAGGTGTCATTCTGCTGTTAAGACGCCAACTCTCACCTGAAAGCACCAGAGATTCTTCCTGTTGTGAACATGTTTTGGTGTTTTTCATATGTGAAAGACAAAGTCTGCTTAATATCCGGACCCAATTGTTTGGGACATTTTCTGGAGTTCATGTCTGAAAACGGCTTAAGTAATAATCTGGCCCCCTCCGTCCAGGCTAAATGATCCATCATACAACATGTGCAGTGCTTTTGAAGTTGTCCTCCAAACCTATTGCTTTAAATCAGTTGTCTTGTCTCAGGAGGCAGTCAGCCAGAGACGAAGCAGCTTGCCAAAGGTTGTTGTGTAATGAAGTTTCGAGGAGAATTTGTTATTGAGTTGCTCTCTATTTTCTGGCCCCGTTTATACATCATTCCACGTAGCATTCAGATGTTCTGATTTGGAGAGCAGCGTTTCCAAACTCCACCCTCCCACATCCAAAGGACCTTTTCAACTGTCACTGTTGTAGCTGCACAAATACTTCAGACTCGCATTCTCCAAATGAGAGATACGACTAATCAGAGCACATTTTCTTCATAAATCAATTCATAAATCATTTGCATTGTATTTGTCAAGCATGCATATTTAAACATTCCTAAGCAATCTCCTATTTGGTTCCTCAACAAATGACAACATATAAATCATGTGAGCTCATAATGAAATATACAAGCTCCGTCATTTGCAGACTTGCTCATAGGTTTTTGGCACTAAGAGCCGCACATCACACATGTTTTGTAAGGACAGCTTGTTGCTCGGAAAGACGTGGCCTTATCTTTGAATTTTTTAAGTCCTCTCCTTTCCTCTTTTTTTCCATTTGTTCTCCTCACATTTCTCCTTGTCCCATGTTTTCTATGAGTCACTTGTCAGGATGAACTAGGTGAAGTTTCTCTGTGCAGTCTAGTCTAGTGAAGGTCCAACCTTTGGATGTACCTAGACTTGAGGGATCATTGTCTTTACTTGTCGTGTCCTTGTCCCAAAAATGTGGACTGCCTGGACACTCAGTTACCAATTTAACTGATTATCTGTAATGCAGCAGTCTCTCAATAAATCGTATCTCAATGTTTCAAAGTTTGTAGAAACGTTGGAAAATAAGTGGATTCAATTGTGTGGACAGATTGTCATGCTGTTGATTTGTTTTGTTATACTAAGAGGTGTTCCTAATATTAACTCCAGCCTGGTTGATATGTGGAATGAGGAAAATGTTTGGTTTTCATTATCAGATTTTTTGTATTTTGCGCAATAGGACCAGGAGTTTCTGCCAGTCAGCTCGAGACATTAATAAGGGTTCACGTCACGGCTTTTACCGTTAGTCTTAGAACAAAAAATAAATGCTGTAAAGAACCTTCATACTTTGTATACTTTTCTGTATGAGGCTTATTTTTATTACTCACTGTTTTTTCTCCCTGATTAGAAATTCCAGTGACCTGGTCATCCCGTAAACAGGGTTTCCACTCATACTATTTGCATGGTGTCATCAAGCCACCCTCCCACCAGTGTGTAATCACCCACTTGACCGGATCTCTTATCTCTAAAGTCAAACATGTACACAGAAACTAGGATATATGTCCTATAGATGAAATAATATTTGCCCGACAGAGTCAGTAGATTACAGCTGCTCTCATTTCCTCTGTGGTTTGAGTCTTGAGTGTAATGACGATCGATAATCCTTTTAGCCCGTATCACATAAGTGGAAAATAGAAAATACACTTTAAATGATTCAGGAGTTAAGTGATTCACATTTGCTGTATTTGTTGCGTGAGTGACTAATGTTATCTCCGACAAGGTGGTTGTTTTTCCCCATGTCCGTTTGTTGGTTGGTTTGATTGTCAGCAAGGTTACACACAAACAAAATCCACAAAACTTGGTGGAGGGAGGGGACATGAGCCAAGAAAGAACCCTTATAATATTGATGCAGATCCAGACAGATCTATCCATTTTTTCACAGATTTCCCAGGAAATGAAACATGGATCTTGATGGAAAAAACTATAATATTTAAGGGACTTGTATCTATGAAAATGTGCTATTTGGTGCAGCTCCAAATAAAAATCTGGATCTAGCAAATGAAAATAATAAATGTGATTTTTATCAGGGAACTGATAAGGCGTGGTAGAGGTATGTGCTCTACGGAGTGCCCTTCTACTTCTGAATTATATTAGGATGTATTTGTGTTCATTAAGTTGTTTTCACCCTTAGTAGATGGCCTACTCTGATATATTTAAGGTTAAAAACGTTTCCTATTATCACATTTTCAAACTTTCCATTATAGTAGATTTAGTTTAGAGGTTTGAGTAATTTTCTGAATAAGTTGTATATCACAATAGTTGGAGACAGCTGAGAAAAGACAGAAGTGAGCGATTAAAAGTTATAACGTGTCACAAGAGTACTTTTCCTTCTGCCAAGGATTATTTGTTCCCTCCAGATATGGCCTCCTCCCTGCTGCTGTCTAAAAATCACATGGTCAGACACGTTTCTCTAAGAGTTAAAACAATAACAAGTCTTCAGAAGAATTTAAAATGTAATATCCACTTCACTACCATTATAAACTTGTGGCAAAAGAGCCTTGTGTGGCGTCAAGAGAAGACTGGTAGAGGTTATTCTTTGCTGCCAATGATTGAGAGTTTGAGCTGTGTCTTTAACAACCCAGGCCTGTTTCCAGAAGTGCTTCTTTAACCTGTAAACATTTCAGACTGCAGAGAGAGGGGGGAAGAAGCGTGGCTGAGAAGCCGAGAGTGGGGGTTAGAAAGACAGTGAGAAGGGGGAAGGGGGGTTCAAAAGTTGGAGGAGGAGCTTCTTGTAATCATCTCATGACTTCAGTGGGAGGCGAAGAGAACTGTTTAACATCCAAACTGAATCTAAACTTCAAACACAGTTTTACATGAGACCTCTGGAGATTTAATTTCACATCTTAGCATAAAGTTTGGCTTCTTTCGTGCTGTTGCTTGTATTCTTCTTGGTGAATGTGTGTGTGTGTGTGTGTGTGTGTGTGTTAGCCGTCTCTCCCTCTCATTGTGTGTTTGCTGCTGGAGGTGGGACGGCTCAGCTGATGTCATTGAGTGCAGCAGGCTGAGCCTGAAAGAGGCCCTTTGTTGGCAGCTGTAGCACGAGTAGTCCCTGTGTCTCAGATATACACTCAAACAGGGGACAGGAGAGAGGAATGGCACCGCTCAGACTGCCCTACTGCCCACTCAACTGACACTTCTTCAAGTCGAGCAAGCTTCTGGACCAAACCCACGCTTTTGGATAGTTTTTGTGCGTTACAAAAGCGGAGCTAACCAAAAGCCCAAAAGCCAAAGAGGGAGAAAAAAACATGGAGACGCTCAGAAGAGAAAGTTGGTAGACTTTGCCGGACAGTGGATCCCGCTTTTTCGGATCAGAGAGGAGCGAGGAGAAGGAAAGGATTTACAGCAGCTGGAATATCCGAGGAAAAGAAAAATAGTATTTTTCAGCATTTATTGTCGCTTGGTGCTGTTTCTCCATTTCTCGTTTTTTTTCTTCTGTTTGAATTTTTCTACTACTGAACACATGTAGAGGGGGAAACGTTTGGGGGACGTCTGATTCGAACAAGCAACACAATTTTCAAGTGGGACGGGAAAGAAAACAAATGAAAATGTTGGAGATATGCCTGAAATTGGTGGGGTGTAAATCTAAGAAAGGCCTCTCGTCCTCCTCCAGCTGTTATTTGGAAGGTAAGAATGTTTGGTGATGGCTATAGTTCTGTTCCTTAGCTTGTGCATTGATTTAAAACTTTTGTTTGGGGAGATGTAAAGAAAAACCAAAGTTGAGATGTCGCAAAGGTAAAAAAAACCAAACAAGCCGGGGATTTAGAGACGAGAGAAAATATGAAGTATGAAAAAAAGTCTAAACAATGATTTCTGGACTGTGGAAACTGAAGAATGGGGAGGAGAAAGTGCAGAGCGAGCGCAGGGGAGGGTGAGGGAGGCCAGACACACTGGCTAGCGGCAGAGGAAAGAAGTGGAAAAAGAGACGGAGAAGAGAATACAAGGAAATCTGATTCCTGGCCGTGTCCCACTTAACTCTTGTTTATGAGGAGAGGGGATCTAATCTCAGTCTGCGCTCTCATTTTCAATTCCCTGCAATGTCCTGGTACTTGGATCACATTTACGACTGTATTTATTTCAATTTTCTATGTACTAAGAGAACATATTTTCCATTTTTTTCCTAATTCGACTGTTCTGGACACAGATAAAGTGGGTAATTGATTTAACCATGATGTATGAAGCAAGAGGGGAATTCATAGAAGTCGAGGACACATCAAGTCTGTACATAATCAACAGAGCAATTAAATTGTATTGGAACATTCAGTGAAGTTCTGTGTGAGCCAAAGATTGTGTAACCAAATGATTTAATCGAGTTAATAGATTGGTTAGGACTGAACGTTTAATTGGAATATTAATTTGAAATATTCCTTAATATTCCAACAATGAATTATCTATCTGTCCATCTATCCAGCCATCCATAGATCCTACAGAGATGCCCTGGCCTATATTCTTCAGACTTAAGGGAACATCCTTGTTTCGTACCGACCCCCAAAAATATCCGTAAAAATGTACATCTTTTTAATCTCCATATTATTCAGCTATATTCCTGGGCAGCTGTCCTCTGACTTGAATGACCGTGATAAAGAAGTCTGTAATTTTCAGACCATATTAAAGGCACAGCAGATCTCATGTTGAGATGATGCTCAACTCCACCTTCTAACTTCATGTCTGGAAATGCTTCACCAAAGCAGGAGGCCTTATATTATTTTGGTGTTAAGTAGGTATTTAGAATAAATATCTATTAGCATAAGAACAGGAACATGTTATTTGAGTAGTTTATGAAAGATTTGTTCTATATGATGTGACTGTAAGTTTAGTTGCCTTGTTCCACCTACTCTCCTCTACAGGGCTCTGCTTTGAGCATCCTGATATCTCCCTCAGTAGGTAAAACCATATCACATGATCTATATCAGGCTGCCTCACACTCAGGTGATGCAACAGAAGTATGGACGCTCGAGCTTTCCCCTCTCGCCACACTCAGAAATATGTGAATTTGGGACAAGGGCCAATTTCATGGAAGTGGACCCCACACCGTTGTGCAGATTCATGGTTGTAGTCGCTGATTTCTGTTGTGCCAGGTAGTTAAATGCGTTCGCCTTTCATCCAAGTTGTAAATCTGCTCATTTTAAATCACTGGAAATGAAATTAACAAGGCTCTCGTGGTCCTGAGCACCAGGACCAAGTGAAACCAAAACCAGGAATGAAGTTTAAATTTTTTACAAGTTGTCTGGTTTCTGAAGAAATTTCTGTCTTGCCTCAGTGTGTGTGCCCTGTGCAGTCAAAGCTATGAATTTGGAACAAGTTCCACACATACTTAATCATCTTGAGTGTTGTCTCAGTAATGCAGCCAGGACATGGTCTAATTTCTCCCACTGTATGGTCCTGGACAACGGAAGTCTGCTACAGGGCCTTTCTCCTTCTTCCTCACTCACCTCCTGAGTTTCCTTTCGCACATGACTTTTCTTTTTTTCCCCCTCTGAGCCGCATGTGTTTCGGGGCCCATGTGTCAGTGTGCTGTCACCCTCTCACAAAGAGCTGTGGTATTTGTGGCCCGTAAAGTGGCGGCATGAGCTGCTCAGACGCGCTCCCCTCACACTTTATGATCAGGCCACACTCTGGGCATATGGCACGTCTAGCTCGCTCTCAGGTCTGGTCCTTCCTTTTCCGGTTGCTTTCAGATCTCGCTCAATTGATCCTCTTAGCTTCAGCCCAAATCCGACAAAACGCTGCTGTTATTTTCATTTTTCATCCATCTACAATGTTCATTGGGAACACACTTATCCTGTTTATGTAACAAAGGCTGCTGTTTCTTTTGTCACGTATTCACAAACACATTCTAAGACCCTGCGCAATGTAAACCAATACTACCTCATGATTAAGTCTGTGTTTACAGTTTGAGACTTCATTTCCATGGTTTCATATTCGGGAAATTAGAATCAACTTAAATTTAAAATGGAGCTTGGCAGTTCTGAAGAACTTATGACTTGACAAGTGTTCATCCTTTGCCAGACAAAGATTAAATGACTGGAGAGCACTTTATAAAAGATAGCCTGGATGTTGTTGAGTTTCTCACCAATGTTTTTACTGCACAATGGGTTTTATCGTCATATTTAAGAAATCTGAATTGTGGATTCAAGACAGGATGTGAATTGAGAGATTGTGAAGTCTTTCAACTAATATTAAGTTAATTCTCAGTTGCATGTTGTGTTTCAGAAAAGCACTTTCCTAAAAGGCCTGTTGGTTTTTCTGTTTCCAAACCGCGTGATTGTCGGTCTCTTTGTCTTTGCATGAGGCACATAGATACCTGTCCTTACCAGCTGAGGTATGCAACCGTGCTTGTTCCAAAATGTTTCAGATCTGTCTCTTTTTAGGATTGAAACCAACATAAATATGAGATTCTGAGCCGAGCCACATTATCCAGACAAATTCAAATTAAGGCGAAATGCTTGTGACCTAAAAGGAGGATGTCTCACTCTGTGCTCAGGCAGGCCAGCCCAGCTTGGCAAGAGATGCTGTGTGAAAGTCTCTGAACGGCCTCCAACACAACGATGCCTGTGACTTGTCAACAATATCATGTGACTGGCTGGAGGAAGCATATGTTCTGTTTACTTCCCTGTGGAAGTAGTTTTAGTTCCGAGCACTGAATCTACTTCTTCTGCAGTATTTAGAACTTGTGGTTTTACTGAAAGATATTCGAAGGTGCTTGCATGTCTGTATTTGACAACAAACATCCTCGTGAGAAGGTGCATGTGACTTGTCTGTACATGCACGATCAGCTCTCTGCTCTGTTTATACCACGTCCACATGTGCTTTTATCACTTAGTACACATTGTCCTTTTCCTCAAATCTAGCCTCTTGATGATTCTTGCTGCTTTTACACCTCTGTCCTCTTCAGATCAGACGGACCTAATCACCTCTTCTCCAGGCAAAACATGTCTGATACAGGTTATCTCACTCTTATGTGTTTACTCTTAGAGTTTTTCCTCAACTGACCCTGACTCACCCACTTATGCAGTGCAGGTTATCTGCTAGCAGCTGGGGCTTGATTTTGCCCCAGTGTTTTCTGTTGTTATACGATCAAAAGTTGGTAACTCAGTAACATCACATTTTTCGAATGACATGTTTTGGACATAATCAGCTGAATCTGAGAGGTTTTCAAATGGTTTTATGAGCGTAAGAGGTAGAAGAAAACATAAAAATATCAACTTACAGATTTATGGTTTTTCCATAAATAAACAGAGACGATAGAATGGAAAACTGGTCTGAAGGCAGAAGGGCAATGCTCGAATTGTTCTGTTAGTGGTACCAATGGTGTGATATGATACATTCATTCAAAAAGCAGGTTTTTAGTTTCAGACTGTGATTCTGCATTTCAGAATCTCTGCTTCTGTATGTTGCTGAACTGTCGTGAGCAAATCCTGAAAATCGTTGTTAATCTAACAAGCTACAAAACTCTACATATCTGAACATATCTATTGCTCCTCTTTCTTAAGAATTTGAATCAAGTACACACACTTACAAAGATCACTGCCACTCACTGTGTATGTGGTTTCCAAGGAAAACAAAACTCTGCTCTTTAGTCGTCAATAGGGATGCAGTCAAATACATTATCAGCTGCTTTTTGTTTTTAGCCTTTAGGAAATGCCATAGTGTGTGGTCATATTCTCCTATTGTATAGCTCCCACTTTGTCCTCTGAAGCTAAAAGTTGCCATGAGACCATTGTTTTTTTGTTGAAAGATTCATTGATGTTGGGGGAACTTGACTTCCTAGGCCCAGGGTAGTTTTCTGCTGTAGGAGGTGTTATTTTGTTATCTATATGAGGATGTGTGAAAAACGATGATATAACTGTGGTTTGGTCAGTTGTTGATGGGTATAATGTGTAATTTGTATGCATTAAGATGCCAAATTATGACAAGAACTATATTATATAATTTGGCTGAGTTGTGTACTTGCATAAACCCAAATGTTTAAGGCAATTTTCAGATCTTGATAAATCGACTGGTCGTCTACAAGAAGCAGCTAAAATTTCCTTTTTAATCCTGATTCTTATGTTGCACTATTTTAAATATTGCTGGTTTTTAACTATTTATTTTAACTTTATATTCTAACCATAACCAGGCAATTGACCTGTTTACCTAAAACAGCTACTACAGGCATATTCTGTTATTTTGAAAAAATGCAGAGTAATGAAATGAATGTAATCACCCGGGGTCTTTTTCAGAATTAAAAGTTTAGATATGCATCACTATGCCAGACCAATCATTCTCATGTTTGCCACGTGATAGGAGCTAACCCCTAATTTTGACAATCATACCATAATTATGGAAGATTATGTTTCAGCACTTTTTTAATGACTCAGGTCGTGTTTCCCCCCTTTTTTGTTTTCTCTTACACCCGGGGCTTTAAAAGTAAGATGCTGCGAACAAGTGTGACAACAGCTGAGCAAGCCACACACGGAGCTCATGATTAGAGCCATGAGCTGTTAGAAGTCCTCTCCTCATTTCACTCTTCTCCCCCCCCCTCTCTTCATCTTAAATACCATCTTCACCTTTTCTCACATTGTACAATTTAGCCATCAGTTTGACTTCTGTCTATAATTAACATAACTACGACTTAAAGCTCTCTGAACTCATTACCTGCGACTGCAAGCGCATCCATTTTACAGTTGCAGTGCAGATTCAAGCTGAGACACATTCTCATGGTCTGATGTGAGGTGTATGTCTACTTTATTTTTAAGATAACGAGAACCAAGCAGGATAATCCAGGAAATGAAACTTGTCGAGACAGCAGGGACACGGTTTGTCACATGATCAGGTTTATGACTCTAATCCCAAGGTGGGATCACAGCTGATGACCTGCTTGTTGGAGCAAGGCACAAATTGAAGGGGATGCAGAAGAATTTAAATGACACATGGGAGCTGACATAGTCGCTGAGTCATTCAACATGTGTGAAGCTGTATGGGAAAGGTGCCTCACAATGATTGCTGCATACCAAACACACACCTACATATCTCCCTGTTTGATGTTCTCTCTCATATTGCTACTGCCGACATGTGCTCAGATTTTCTGATTCTGCTGTTTATTTCAGAAGCTCTCCAAAGGCCAGACTTTGAGGGTCAGGGTCTGACAGAAGCGGCCCGGTGGAACTCCAAAGAGAATCTGTTGGCTGGACCCAGTGAGAATGACCCCAACCTGTTTGTGGCACTCTACGACTTTGTGGCCAGTGGCGACAACACACTCAGCATTACCAAAGGTAAGGGAAAGAGGAAAAAAAATCTTATTTCACAATGGGGGTTGGAGTGACTCGATATGACAGTAATACCAATTCATTTTAATATTTCTATAAACTTTCACTTTCATCAGTGGATGTTGTTGATTATTTGTGAATTGACACTTCCAGAGAATTTCGCTCTCGATAAGTTTACTGGGAAACTGCTTTTTTGCTTCCCGTCCTGTCTTCATCCCCCATCTGACTCTCACTTCCTGGTGATCGTCTCACCCGTGGGTTTTGACTCCCCACTGAACAATACCCCAGATGGATCACACAGACAAACAGAGGAAGGAAGGAGGGAACATATGCACCGGAATAAACAAGAGAATGTCCTGGACCACATTAATAATCACAATTGCAAAACAAATGTTTTCCTTTGGGTCTATACTTAACTTGGAAAACACCACTATTTAAATTAGAGGTAGGCAACTAAATTGGCTACTTTTGTGATTTTATTGTATTGTTTAAAGCTACTTTTAGGTGTTTCCGCTCTAAACTAAAGGGGAAAAATCAATTTCCTGAGTTCAGGCAACAAAAACGATGTTTCCTGGTGTAAGTAAAGGTGACATTAGAAACAGTAGATTCCTGCATGTTTGACTCAAATAATGCTGAGTTCAGCTTTTGTACCATGGTATGGTATCCTGTTACATCATGGAAAGAGTATGAAGGCTCTATAACAATCCCAGCTGTGGAAATATTCCATTCAAAATCACAAGAATCACAAGGTACTTTCTCCACAAGTAGCCTTGATTCTTCTATTTTTAAATTTCGATCTCCTGTGTTGACTAGGAGAGAAGCTGCGCGTGCTGGGTTACAACCACAATGGCGAGTGGTGCGAGGCACAGACCAAGAATGGCCAGGGTTGGGTGCCATCCAACTACATCACACCGGTCAACAGCCTGGAGAAGCACAGCTGGTACCACGGACCCGTGTCACGCAATGCTGCAGAGTACCTGCTCAGCTCGGGCATCAACGGAAGCTTTCTGGTCCGCGAGAGCGAGAGCAGCCCCGGTCAGAGGTCAATATCTCTGCGGTACGAGGGGAGAGTCTACCATTACAGGATTAACACTGCGTCTGATGGCAAGGTAGGCATCAGTGGAGACAGACACGCACTGTGTATACAGAATGATTTCTACCCTTCAAACAGCAAAACAGAAGACGTATCCCCAACACACAGTCACAGATGGTTTTTAGGTTTATCCGGGTTTTACCAGGTTTCTTCAGTATTAAACAAATTAACCAAAGACTTTTAGAAACATCATCACAAATACATTATATAGACAATCAGCCCAGAACCTCCCAGCAGTATATAACCAATAAATTCTAGTAATATAATTTATCTATTAAGAATTGATGAATGAATTAATCAGTTAAATAATAATAATTTAGGTTTTTGCTAAAGTTGACACTTCATTGACCTCCAGGACTTTTTTAGGATTCATTTTGATGCCTTTTAAACACTTGCAGATACTTGCAGATTCCTCGTTTTATATATATTAGAATCTAAAGTAATCTAAAACCAAATTCTTGTTATTAAAGTTGGACGTTAAGTAGAGTAATCAAAGCAGTAACAGCTTAGAGAATAGCAAGAAATAAGTAAATCACACTCAAAATGTGACACTGATACGTACAAGAACAGGCCAGGACACAGGGTTCATTCATAGACTCCCCCTGCAAAGACAAGACATGAGGTTATAATTTTATTAATTTATTGTCCCTGAAAATGCTTTAAATTGTTAATGGGTTTTGCATTAGAGCTTCAGCTTGGTTTAATAAGTCCAAGATATCTGGAGCATGGTTTATTAAGAGCTTTTACACATGGTGCAGGGTATCACATCCTGATGGTCATGATAGATTAGATCGGGCCATATTTCACTCTGTGTGCAGCTGAACCTCCTGGTGTGGGATTCCCCCAAATTGCTATGTCGGTTTAGAAGCCGCTGCCATTTTGGCTGGGTCACTCTGCGATGCAGCGAGGTGAGCTAGCTCGAGGAACGCTAGCTATGACAAGAATTTCTCCATCACCCAATGCGCTGCTCATAATGGCCAGCAGACGCAAGACTGGCCAGACACTGACGCCCATGCTAAGACATGCAACAGCACAGACAGTTGCGGCCAAGTATGCACACACACACACACACACACACACACACACACACACACACACACACACACACACAAATGGACCGACAGCGACAGCACACACACACACACACACACACACACGGTTCCTCTTCTCATATTGTTTTCCATTCTCCTACTGAGATAAAACTCAAGAATCTGGCATGATGGAGTTTGAGGTCATGTCAGTAAACCCCCCCCCTAAGCTGCAGCTTTTTACCCTGACTCTTACCCTGTGATAAACATTCCTCTGAATGACTAAGGTTTGTTTGCACAAAAAGCAGTTTTTTTCTCTGACTAAATGCTCATAGTTTAAGCCAAGATAGCAGCCCACTGAACATTAAATCCTCTTTAGATCTCAAAGGTCCTTTCATTACAGTCAAGGTTCTTTTTCCCTTTTCCTTCCACATGCCTTTGGCTTAATGCTCCTTCACAAGTAAAACAATGCAAAATGCAGATTTGCGAGCAAATCAATATAAGGATTATGTAAGACTTGCACAAAGAAAAAGACTTTCCGCTGAGCCCTGATATAAATCCTCCCCTTCACCAGCTTCTTGACAAATGCCTTTTTCATGGTGTGCTGCTGACACTTTTTCAGTCATTTCTGCATCTCATACGTTTCCACAACACCAGGTATTGTTTCCAGACATTAGGTGTGTGCAAGATCATTTTAATGGTTGATATTTTGGAAAATAGACAGTAGTTGACCTAATTTATCTTGTTTTATTGTAAAAATCTAAACTGTGTAATGTTTTGCTGGAACCAGAAAGTTACTCTAGTTGATTATCCTCGGCTGAACTGGCCTCTCATGATCACCTTCTGAAATGAGTTGTCTTCTTTCCCTCCAGCTGTACGTCTCGTCAGAAAGCCGTTTCAACACACTGGCGGAGCTGGTGCACCACCACTCCACAGTGGCCGATGGCCTCATCACCACGCTACACTACCCGGCGCCGAAGCGCAACAAGCCTACCATCTACGGGGTTTCCCCCAACTATGATAAGTGGGAGATGGAGCGCACTGACATCACCATGAAGCACAAGCTGGGCGGGGGCCAGTACGGGGAGGTGTACGAGGGCGTGTGGAAGAAGTACAACCTCACCGTGGCCGTCAAGACACTCAAGGTAAGAAGACAGAAAAAAAGTGCCTTCACTCATTTCATGTGAGAAAATATATTTCTTACCACACGCTTACCGCTATTACTCTCATATATTTACCTTTACAAGAAAATTATGGATTTCAATAACTTTTGGACACATACTTTTGTCAAACAGTAACTTAAGCTGTTTTCAGACATGACCTCCGGGTAAAATCCGGAGAATTGGCTACGGAGTTTACCAAGAGTTTGTCTTTCACACATGCACAACTCAGCGGGAGGTTCTCTGCACAGACACGTTCACAACAGCATCAAATCCTCCGCATTATTCAGGCGAGAGGTGGCGCAACCAGGTGCAGGAGGCAGGAAGTGATGTCATAACCTCACTGCGTAGATCACGTGATCATGTTTACAGCACCCTGACACCGTCGTCAGCTCTTATCACTAACCTTAACAACTCTCTTGACATCTTCATCGGTGTGTTCAACGTTTATGGCACCGCTTTTTCATCGGGAGATATTTGTTTCACTCACAGTGGGATCCCCTGCTGTGTTCACACATCAACTTCTCCTGGATTTTTACGGACTTTATACTAGGAGGTCGGGCGGATATAGTTCGTAGAAACTGCGGAGCGTCTCACTCGGACATTTGCGTTGACACATGCACGTCCTCCGGAGAAAATACAGAGGATCTGCTGAGTCCAGTGCATCTCTGAAAGCAGCTTTGGTGTCAGCGGTCTTTAACATGGCTGAATAACGCTACCATCTGGTGCTGTGTTGATGTAACTGCAGCTAGTCTTCTTTGTCAACAATTCTTTTCAGGAGGACACGATGGAGGTGGAGGAGTTTCTTAAAGAGGCTGCTGTTATGAAAGAGATCAAACACCCCAACCTCGTGCAATTGTTAGGTATGTAAAATAAAAAATCATTTCTTTTGGTCTTTTGCAGATGTGCTTATGGTGGCACATAAAGATATATATTGTTTGTTGAGATTTATAGATGAAGGCAAACATGCTAACACAAGATATGTCATGAATGATGATGACCTTGTTTCCTTGGCAGGTGTGTGTACACGGGAGCCACCGTTTTACATCATCACAGAGTTCATGACCCACGGGAACCTCCTCGACTACCTGAGAGAGTGCAATAGAGAGGAGGTGAACGCCGTGGTGCTGCTTCACATGGCCACGCAGATCTCCTCTGCCATGGAGTACCTGGAGAAAAAAAACTTTATCCACAGGTAAAGACCTTAAAGTTCCCGTTTAGACTAAACCTGAGTGGTCACCTAGAATTTTAGTCTTCAGTATGACCACACATCTTCAGTGAGATTTCAGTCAGAGGTAGTTGTATATAAGAGAAGCAACATTCTTCTGTGCAGCTCCCCTCTCTCACTCTCCCATCTGTTCTCACAGGAGGACAGACTCGTATCACAGAGGAGTGGATGTTGTAACATTTCTAGTTTGTTCTGGCACGTTTGTCTAACAAGGTCCTTTTAGAAGCAAAGAGATGATTTATGTCTTTCACATTTGCCAAAGTGCATTTTAATTTTCAAACCTGACAAGACTCAGCTTGTGACTCTGCTCCACACAAAACATCTGTAGAAATCCAAAACTTCAGTCAATGTTGTAACCAGACACTGTTTTTTTTCTTACTTTCTCTTCATCTTTGTTCCTCTCTTGTTTTCTTACCATTGGATCAGTGTTCAAAGGAACTTGTGCTTTTTTTTTTGGACTATTTCACTAAAAAAATTTGTTTTTAGAAAATCCACTTTGACCCTTTGTTCATCTCTAATTCTCCTCTCCCCTACAGGGACTTAGCTGCCCGTAACTGTCTGGTTGGGGAGAACCACCTGGTGAAGGTGGCCGACTTTGGTCTGAGCAGGTTAATGACAGGAGACACCTACACAGCTCACGCCGGAGCCAAGTTCCCCATCAAGTGGACCGCTCCCGAGAGTCTGGCCTACAACAAGTTCTCCATTAAGTCTGACGTCTGGGGTGAGTTTGATCTCGTTTAGGCAGCGGCATAATTTATTCCTAATGTTCCTGCCTGAATAACTCTTGGACAAGTGGAAACAGTCATTGAGTCACTGAAATTATTTTCACACATTGAGTATTGTTTTACCAGCTGGTCCCTGATGGAACAACATTTAAATCAATAGAATCACTTTTCAAGAAAGCCAGAAGAGTTTTTAGAGATTTTTAATATTTTTGAAAAAAGGTAATCTATTAAGTTTTGAGAATTCTTGTTTGATATTTCATGCTTTCCATGGGCTTGTCCCACCACCTTTAAAATGATTCATTAGAGGGTGAGAGTGACATTGGCACCATGGCGACCACTGCAAGTGTGACACATTATGAGAAAGCACATATTCTTTATGTTCCAGTTATTTAGGTCTGGTTGTCTCTGTTTGTTTTTCTTCCATCTCCAGCATTCGGTGTGCTGCTGTGGGAGATCGCCACCTACGGCATGTCTCCTTACCCCGGCATTGACCTGTCCCAGGTCTACGAGCTGCTGGAGAAAGACTATCGTATGGACCGACCCGAGGGCTGCCCCGAGAAGGTCTACGAGCTCATGAGGGCCTGTGAGTAGTAAAACACATCTATCCACACTGTGGTGGGAGGGGCTTGTCTCTGATGGAAGGACTTTTATAAGTTGAATCTCTTTGTCTTTCTGTCAGGTTGGAGGTGGAACCCTTCAGAACGCCCCTCCTTTGCTGAAACACACCAAGCTTTTGAAACCATGTTCCAGGAGTCCAGCATTTCTGATGGTCAGTGTTCTTTTCTTTACTGTCAAAAGCAAATGTTCTTGTGGGTAATATTTTACAGATACCTGCCTTCAGTGAACACACTCTGCTCTTCTGTCATAGTTGTAAATGTGTATAATCGTCATGTTTGGTTAAGTTAGATACGTGTAATTTTAGAGGTGGAAAAGGAGCTGGGCAAGAAAGGGAAGAAGTCGACATTAGGCCCCACCCAGAAAGCTCCAGAGCTGCCCACCAAGACCAGAACCCTCCGCAAGAACATGGACAACCGGGATGGAGACAGTCCAGGTGAGACAAACTGTTCAGTTCAATTTGTTCAGATGATAACATGCTAAACAAGATCTGTTGTCTTGTCACTTCCTTTTAACTTCCCTTTGAGCTAAGAGTTTTTTTAAGAGCCAGCTCAGTCTCCCTTTTAAACATTCGCCTTACTTGAACAGTAGTTTCCATTATTTAGTTTTTTCAGTCTGTATAGCATTTGAATCATTTAATTTTACTTTATCACTAATGATTCCCTGGTTCTGTGTGATTTCTCAGACCCAACAGACCCAGAGACAGCTGTGTCATCACCCATGCTTCCCAGGAAAGCGCGTCCCCTCCTGGACAACAACCTGAATGAGGATGACCGCTTGCTACCCAAAGACAAAGACAAGGACAAGACCCGCGGCAGTGGTCTCCTCAGCCTCATCAAGAAAAAGAAAAAGAACGCACCAGCTCCGCCCAAACGCAGCTCCTCTTTCAGAGAGATGGACGTCCACCATGACAGGAGGGGCGTGACTCCAGATCTTAGGGATACTGACAACTTCAACAATGGTGCATCTCTGGCCATTAATGACAACACGCATGGCCATGACTCCTCTAAGTTCCTGAATACTAACAATAATGGGCCAGGGGGCATGACCAACGGGGCTCCTACCTACCCAGGACCATTATTCCCCAGGAAGAAGGGAGCTCCTGCTGTGCCTGGCCCAGGAGGCAAGGCAGCTACCACACCACCAAGCGAGGAGGAATCCATGTCCAACTCCAAGCGTTTTCTCTGGTCCTCTAGCATGCCCTCTGGCTCGAATGGTAAAGAATGGAGGTCTGTCACCCTGCCACGAGACTTGGGCCAGCGCCACTTTGACTCAGGTACCTTTGGGGGCAAGCCAGCTCTGCCGCGCAAGAGAACCAGTGAGCAGAAAGGGGAGAACACCCCTCGGATGGGCACCCTGACGCCACCACCACGTCTGACCACCTCATCAGACGTTTCCTCTGCCTTCTTAGGCAAAGACACTGATCCCAGCCCTGGTTCCAGTCCTCAGGCTTTAACACCTAAGGTGGTCAGGAGACCAGGTTTACCGGGGCTGGAGAATTCCAAAACCAGCGCTCTGCACGCCGAGCTCCTCAAGCCCAATGTGTTCCCCGCTATGGGTGCAGCTGGAGAAGAGTGCAGGGCCCGCAGGAACAAGCACGCTGGGGACTCCTCATCTGTCAGGGAAAGAGGAAAGATACAGAAACCCAAGCCAGCCCCGCCTCCGCCACCCACCAATTCCAAAACGGGCAAGATCTCCCGCAGCCCCACTCAAGATCTCCCTTCCCCCTCGTCCACCACTTCAGACTTCAAAGCTAAGGGTCTCCCCTCCGTCTCAGAGCCCCACCACACAACCACTGCCAGTGACCAAGCCCGTTCAGCACTCAGTGAGGGCTCCAAGAAGCTGCCTCTGGGCTCCACTTCCAAACCTCAACCGTTGAAGACCTCCTCCTCCTCCCCCTCAGTGTCCACCTCCCTCTCTAGCCAGAGTCTAGGAGGCTTCTCCTCCTCCCTCTCCTCTCCCGGCGATCAGAGCTCGCCCACCGCTTTCATCCCCTTAGTGAACACTCGACGTTCCCTCCGCAAGACTGCGCCCCGCCAGGCCTCTGAGCGCACCCCCAACTCAGCCGTGACGCGCGAAATGGTGCTGGAGGGCACCGAGCTGCTCCGGGCTGCCATTTGCCGCAACTCGGAGCAGACTGGCAGCCACAGCGCTGTGCTGGAGGCCGGCAAGAACCTGTCGAAATACTGCGTGAGCTACGTCGACTCCATCCAACAGATGAGGAACAAGTTCGCCTTCCGCGAGGCCATCAACAAGCTTGAGTGCAGCCTGCGGGAGCTGCAAATCTGCCCCACTGCCACAGGGGGCGCCAATTCACAGCAGGACTTCAGCAAGCTGCTGTCCTCTGTCAAAGAAATCAGTGACATCGTTCAGAGGTAGCGCCCTAAAAGCTCCGAACACGACATAAAACTCATACTGTTTGTCACACTACCCCCTTTTTTCTGAGCATGCGCGTGAACGGTGGTTCATGGCGAGCTCACGTTGGAGAGCTGAGGGTAAAGCCTGCTGGAGAGCAGCAGCAGCAGAGTGTAGCTTCACACTACAGTACACTCTGAAACACTTAAGCCTGTGGTTACTGTGGATGGAATCAGACAGTTTGCAATATTGAACAGCCTTAACTATGAATGAACAGTGTCTTTAGGCCTTAAATGAGGGGCCAGCAGGAGTTGGGGGCCAATTTTTGATCTACATGACTTTTCACCAATCATTTTTGAAATGATCATGTCTTATATATTCAAGTTGTTTTTTTCTCCCCTTTATCAATGACACTAGTGGAAAAAAACAAGGCCTGTGATATTTCCATCACTGTTGGTGTGTTTGATTTTTTTTTTTTTTCATTGATGCTGATGACAATGAGCAAAAAACAAAACACTTAACCTCATTTTGTTCTCGGATGCTTTCTAACACTTACACAACTGATCTCATTTCCAATTTCCACCTGTAAGAACTCGGGAGTTTCTGGAATCAGTGTTTACAGCCTGATGCCTCTGTCCAACGCATCCCAACATTCTCCATCACTTTGTACCGTGTCATCGGTGATTGGTTGTGTGCCGAGTGGGGAAAACGCCAGTGTTTGTTCTGTATGAATGCTTTATTTTTGTTTTTTTTGCAGTATTTGCAACCATGTGCCATAGAAATGGGAGCAAGCAAATGAGGGAGAATGAGCTTCCTGGCCTTCCCCTTGTTTGTTCCACTGCACACTTTAGAGCCTTAAACACTTCACAAGTGCAGAAATGTGGCTGAATTTGTGCCTAGTGGCCAAGACTAACTGTGTCGATGTGTTTATTGGATTTAAATGTTTGCCATACCAAAAAAAAAACAGTCTCCAGTCAGTGCTGGAGGGGGACCAGGGTGATCCATAACTCTGTGGATCTGACTGTTTTATGTTTTCTCAACATCTTTTTTTTTTTTCATTCCTCTTTCTCTACATGCCAGTCACAAGCCATCAGTAGCAGCTCGGCCTTGTTTCATCAGTACAGAGGGATCATGGACTCAAAGTGTTTCTCCCTGACCACTGGGCCTCTTTGCTTTGAGAGGATCACCGTCTATGGAGAGTTTACGTCACATGGTCTACATGCTGTTTCAGAGGCCTTTCCACCCCTGCAAAAAAAAAAAATGTATTATATATATATATATATGATGGGGGAAACACTGGACTGAATTGTTTATGGATCTATCACTTGCTGTCTTACAGAATGATGCGTAAGTGAGACGCTGACCATTATAGACTAAAAGAAGCCACAAAATTTCCACTGTGTGATCATAACGTGCCTTCATTTCTCGTCTGCATCTCCTGGACATTCTCAGTATTTGTGCTGTAGTCGTCTCATCCCGTGTGCCCCATCTGACTGCGTCGCCTGAGGACACGAGTCAAACACAAGCTGCCTTGACTTCTTTTTGGTACTGTCAGTGTTGGCTTATGTTTTGTTTTTTTAATGCCTCCCTTTTGACCAACCATACCACTACTCTTTGTGACTAAGCATCCTCACCAATTTTTCTAGACAAACTTTGCTTTCCTTTGTAAATGTTTTATTTTTCCTGTTTTGTTTCTCCCTCTCTAGCCTTGGTGCAATTGTTGTTGCAATAAAATACAAAGCAGTCATGCTACTTGAAATACATTGATGAGTCTTGATGCTGTGTATCCATCCGACACTTTACCCCTTCAAATGTCAATCCCAAACTTTGTCAGAGAGATAAAAAGAAAACAGACTCACGTCAACAGGTTATGTATAATTTATTTTTCTGTCTAGAGTATTTTATCATTAAAATCAAAATGTCAACATTTTAAAATCATATACACGCAAGAACGCATTTAAATGTTAGCACAGCTCCTTAAAAATTTATACATATGTACGTTTTTTTTCTTTTACTTGTGGACAGACAAAAGCAGGAAGTGGTCACTCCGACTGCAAAAGAGGCGGGACACAGGGAAAAGGAAGACCCGGCCCCACCGACTTCCCACGATATCAAACCACTCCCCAAAAAAAAAGTTAAGACAGCGATGCGGGCCCCCTCGTAATGTGGAGGTGCTATGATGGTTGGGGGGGGGAAAGAAAAAATATATAAACATAGAAAGTGCCCCATCCTGCCCTTTGTACAGAAATGAGAAGAACTAAGTTTGCAGACATAAATAACATCTCAATCCACTTCCTCTCCCCTCAACCAATCGGCAGGTTCAGTAGTGTGAAGACAGGGGTGGTTGGGTGGGGGTGTTTAGGTGTCTGTCCTTTACATACATTTATTAATAGAAACTATGTTACAGAATTTCCCAAGCATGAATTACAGGCAACCCACTAGCACGTCAACTGTACAGATCTTGGCAGAGCCAGCAAATAAATTTCTAAATCCCAAGTAGCGAGGTCATCACCAAATAGTTAAGAAGCGAGATATATACAGCTGTTCAATCAGGGAATCACTATGATACAGAACAATTGTAAAAAAAAAAAAAACATTATTGGATTCTGACAAATTCATTGTATTTTTTAGGGGGTGGGGGGGGCATGCTGCTTGGTGTTGTAGTACACAACTGTCATAATGAACACATCACCTCTTCAGATCAGCCACACATGAAACATAGTGGTGAGATGGTTTCAGACCATGTGAGCCACCAGTGTGGATCGTAATTATTCTAAATCGAGTGCAGCGGAAAGAGTATTAAGATTTAAGAGTAATAACGTGAATTATAATAAGGCAACAAACAATGACAAAGACAATGCTGGTAAAGACAGATTCTGTAGATAGGACCTGGGAGGAGTTTCGGGCTCAGGCGTTTGAAAGGGAATGGGTGAGCTGGTGCAAAGAAACCGATGTGAATGAATCTTTCCATCCCAAAAAACGGGAAAGCCACGTTATTTTTTGTTTTTTTTTATGTTTTTCTCAAAGTGTCAAAAAGAAACGACCCATCCAACTTCTTAAACACACCAACACTCACAAAAACACACATAAACTGGAATACATCCAATATTCCTTCCTACGATTTCTCCGAGGAGAGAGAGACCGAGGAATCACCCGCAAATTCCCCGTGGGTGCATTTTAAATGTCGCCCCCCCCTCTCTCTCCTGAGAACATCTGTGCTGCCACATCTGGCAAAAGAAACTTGCTTTGTTCCAAGCAGCGGAAACAGGATTAAAAGCCACAAACGCAGGGTTGGATCTTGCTGGAAAAAGCTTGCTCGGCTACAGTAAACCATGCAGGAGAGGCGCCAGGAGATTGGGAATATAATTTGGATCTGATTCATACTGAGCTAATGAGGGGTGGATGAAACGTGTTGCAGTGCTTACATGTCATATACAGCTATAAAACCAAACATAAAAAACAGTCTCGGTTTATCGTTATCGTATGAACATTACGTCTATCTAAAGTGTCAGTAACCCGTGTAATGTGTTGGTGGTGTCTGGGATACTACGACGGGAGGAGGGGAGCGAAAGAGGAGCGTTATGGGATGAAAACACACTGACAGATTTGAAGGAGGAGTGAGACGGCAACAGGGGAAGGGACAAGCGAGAGGGGAGGAGGAGGAAGAAGAAGAAGAGGTGGAGGGGAGATGTCGTCCACGCAGCCCAGCTCAGTCTGGCCCAAGTCAATATCCGTCCCCCGTCCCTTCGCTCCGCAGCCCTGCGCTCATGCAGCTCCGGGTGCACTGAGGGAGGATGAACGTACAGAAGTGACGGAATGGATGAATGAGGCAAGCGGGGGGTTGAGGGGAAGGGCAGGACAGACGGAGACAGAGACAGAGAAGAAAAGGGGAGGTGGAGGGGGGTGTTTGCTTGGTCATTAGCAGCCGCAGCCTTCCCTCTGGGGCTGTGGTTCGCTGGTTAGCCGGCCACCCTGGGGGGCCGAGGGCTTGTGCTGGACCCCCGACTCGGCGGCGTTCAGGTCCAGGCTGCCATCTTGGATGTTCTGGTAGATCTTCTTAGCAGCTTCCAGGAAGGCGTCCTCCACGTTTTCACCTCTAAACACGGAACATGAACATGTGAGAGGAGGCACACGAAAGCAAGTAAGGATGTTTCAGGTGGTGAAAGTTGTGCAGACTTACGTTTTCGCACTAGCTTCGAGAAACAACAGACCTGTAGAACATAAAACAGACACGATGACAGAGTCAGTTCCAAACTCACATACCTCGAATACCAAGTCCTCGTTCGCCCTCTCTCTTAATTAACCAATCTGCTCACTTCATCCTCTATCCAGTCAAATTCTCCTAGTTTGTGTCTCAGAAATATAAATAAAAACCGATGTTAATCTTCACTTTTGTCTGTTTAAAATCAACCACAGGGTCTTTTATTATAAACATTCATGAAAGAACACAGAGGCTAAATCAAATTATGATTCTAAATATTTGGATATGTTGGGATTCCTGGGAATGAGGATCGAGCTGTCAGAGATTTGGAAGATGCTGCAGAAAACGTATGACTAGTTACCAGCTGATTAGTTTCTTCTACCTAAACACCTTTTCCTCTGTCTTCCCTACGAGCGCTGTTCTGTGTCTGACTCACCGTTCTCCTCAGCAAATTGCTTCGCCTCCTCGTATGTGACGTCCCTCTGGGCCTCCAAATCTGCTTTGTTCCCTATGAGAATGATCACCTGAGAATACAGACGGATAAAAAGACAGTGAGACACTAATATTGACAGAAATTTGCTTTCTAAACCGCCAAGAGATGAGAACGCTGTTATAACATTGACTTCTCTGTTTCAAAAGGGGGCCCCAAGCAACAGTGATGTAATTAGACCTGTAATGAACTGATGTAATGTAATGAGCCTCCTTTTAGCCGACTGACGCACTTTTCTGTTTCCTTTCTTCAATCTTAATCAGTCTATTTTTAACCTTTTTTTCAGAACTTCTCAAAAATGATCCTCACAGCCAGAACAGCTAAAAATGAATTATAACTTATCAGCATGGAGGAGAAAGTTAAAGTCTGACACGGCAACAGGTTTCATGGGATGACACTAATCTGCTGCATAACCAGAATACATAGAGCGAACAAAGAAATCTGAATTAATATAACAATTTCATTAAAACAAATATAAGTACTGTTGATTTGACACCAGTGTTTACACGTTTTTTTGCCTCAGACTGTTACGGGGCAAAGTGAGAACGTGCGACAGGTTATTTATAACCGATTGCTACATAACAAAGTCTTATAAAACTTAAATTAAATTGACAACAATTGGGCCAGAATGTAAGATCATTGGGTTTCCCATCTCAGATTAAAGCAAAAAAAACTAAAAACACAAGCCATGACTGGACAACAACAGTGCCACCACATGGCTGCTGCAACACACTTCAGCAGGAACAGCAATGATCAACACAACAGCTTCAGCCGACAGACCTGGAGAATGTTTACCCTGTGGCTTTGTGTTTTACATAGATAAACATGGAGGCTGAACACTAGGAAAACATTTGTATTTGGGAATGGAGGTGACGTGCTGCAGAAGCCCAGTTCTCTGAAGGAGCACAGGCAGAGTAGAGCAGTACGATTGAAAACTAATCATATTGAAGGAGAAATCCAATTTAAGGAAAAGACAGAGCTCCGAGGCTTCAAACCCTCTCAGGGAGGAGGCAGGAAATAAAGCAGCAGAAGAGAGAGGGAGTATTTGAAAGAAATAAGAGTGGAAATCACACAGTAAAGAGTAAATACAGAGAGCAGGGGGTATAAAGAATAATCAAATGATGTGGATATGGGTTCTTACAGTATTGGGGTTGGTGAGGTTTCTGGCATCAGTCAACCAGCTGCTGAGGTGGTTGTACGTGCTTCTCCTGCAGAACATCAGAGAGCGACAGGTTACTATGAGGACAAGCAAAGAGCTAACATCACAGGACATTTGTCATTAATATAATTTAGGGTATAATCTTAAATTTACCTTTTCTAATAAAGGTAACAGTTCCTAAACAAAATGACAACAACCATCGACAAGTAACAGAGAAAATGGTCCAAAACTAAAAATATGTTCTACTAAAATGTAATTGGAAACACTTTACTTATTAAACTAGGCCACACAAAACTACAGGGAATGATACCAATATAAAGACCAGTTTAATTACAGATTATGAATAAGGAATTATCAGCCCTGAGTTTAAAGCGAACATTCATGACACAATGAACACTTTTGTAAGTCTCTCCTTCTTTCCATGAGACCTTCAGAAGCTGTGTGCAGCCAAATGAACAGTGATGGTAACAGTTCTTGTTAGTTTTTCCAGTTAAGCAGTGTTTCTGGGACCCAAGGGGCCCTGACAGGAGTTGGGAGTGGCGTGGACACATTCCACATGTTGGACTGTGTTTATTTGGCGGACCACTGATACCATCTAACAGTTTGGACAAGGAGGTTGGACACAAGCTGTAAACCTGTTAATGTTTGTTCAGGAGGGAGTCTGTGGGACTGAGCTGCAGTCGTCAGCGGCTTTAGCTTTAATCTAACTTAAAAATGCCCAAGATGGTTATCACGTACTACATCAACGTTTTGGGGTTGACTCCCTGTGGTTGATGTGTATCTCTCTCACACACACACATTAACACAGAACAAGCATGCTTGCATACCTGGTGATGTCGTAGACCATGAGTGCTCCTGCGGCACCGCGGTAGTAGGAGCGGGTGACGGCCCTGAAGCGCTCTTGTCCCGCTGTGTCCCAGATCTGCAGCTTGATCTTCTGGCCACTCACCTCGATGATTCTGGTACCAAACTCCACACCAATCGTGTGGGGACAGTCCGCCATGACTGGGGAGAGGAAGTGAGATTACAGTGAATTCAATTCTGTGATGATTTGTTTTTTAACTGATGCTACTTCCTCAATGTTTGTATATTTTTACTCAGTTTCTCATCCTGAAAATACTGCACGCATTTCTGTAACCATCTTTTGTGGTGTTACATTTTTACCTCGGCCAAGGAGGTCACGTTTTCGCCCCTGTCCTTTTGTTTTTTTGTCTGTAGGCTGTATTACTCAAATACTATTCAACTGATTTCCATAAAATTTTGTGGAGGGGTCGGGCATGACACAAGGAAGAACCCGTTCAATTTTGGATAAAAGGGCCGATACTGGAATTTCTTTCACTGTCTTTTAGATGTATGCGCTCTCTGAGTGCCCTTCTAGGTTTTTAACCTCAATTCACACTTTACATCATCAAGATGATGACCACACCTCATTTTCATTTACTCTGAAAATGTGACACACATTTATTATTGAATTTGTGAACCATTGTGTAATGTGTATACAGTCTCTCTCTCTCACACACACACACACACACACACACACACACACACACACACACACACACACCATCTCCATTGTAAGAAAGCAGCAGGTGCATCAATAATAAATCATTCATTATACTCCCAGTAAACTGAAAGCGTCAACACCCACAAAGCAGCAAATGTCTTTAAAACTGACACTTAAAAATCGTTTCTATATCACCCACGTGTGTGTGTGTGCGCAGGATGTGATCGTGGACGAGTGGATGAGGAACACAGCATCTGGCTTGTTAATAGTGGCACTAAACAAAACGGAGCTGAATGGTAATGGGAAGCTGCAGCTGACTCACGAACAGAAGAGGAGTCTCACTGCTGAGCTCACACTTGACTTGTATGCCACTGACTTCCGCTGGCATATAAAGAAATCTAAAGTGATTCAGGCGCACCAGTTGAACCTGGCAGCGGCAACCTTGCATACACTCAGGCACACACACACACACACAGAGATTAAAAAGGAGTCAGAATCAGGGCAGCACTTACATTTCTTTTCTGTGAACTGGTGAAGCAAACATGACTTCCCTACCCCCATGTCCCCTGTGGAGAGAGACAGAGAAACTCAGGTCAACCAAGGAAATAACACAGGAATAATTGTCTATTCAAGCCTGCAGTGTTGCCCCCATGCATGATGTAGCAGCCCCTCTGTAACAGTCAGCGACGATATTTAAAATTTCATGACGAGTAGTGGCAGCAAAGAGCCGACAGATATGGATTTTTAGGGGCCAAAGCCAAGATTAGGAAGTAAAAAATTCTAATACCGATATATTGGTCGATGTACACATTAAAAATTTGCAATGATTTAAAAGATCACGTTATGAAACCCCTATAACAAGGAAATGTAATTAAAGCTTGAAATAAATATATATTAATAACTATAAATAAAACGGTCGGGCTCTATGGTAAACTGACATTAAGCATTTATAATGTATTCTGTCCTTCAGAGTTTGTTGATACTGAATCTGCTTATAACCATTTTGGAAACAATGGTAAATTGGTTTTGGGCCTTAATCCTGTTTGAGCAAACATCTGTGATGAGTCCATTTGCAGCTCAGCAAAATAAGAAAAATAATGCTGCAACAACAAAAAAAAAAATCTGTATAAGGGATGAGTATACTGACAAATTTGGTTTTCAGTGAACATTTAAAGTGAGACCATTTTTTAATGTGATTGATGAATTTGATATTCTCACGCAAGAGAATGCTGAAAAATACCAAACCGAGGTTGAGTCTTTTTTATTTTCTTTTGCTCAAAAATACGCATAAAAAATTCAATGCAACAAACACGATTGTGAGATCTTTCAAAAACAGTTTGTGATACAAACTATTCAAAAACATCAGTGTTATAATGAAGGGGAAAACAATACATAAACAGAAAGCTGAAGTAAAAAGCAACTTCCCCTTCAGGCTGCTCCTCATTCACACCTTAACACACCCACTTAAACTCTGAGGCGGTGGTGTAATAAGTTTGATAAACAGCCCAGAGCTGGGCGGGGTGTGTGTTTATGTACAAGTCTGTAAATGTATGAACAAGTAAAAGCAGCAGTGTGTTCACTTAGAGGAACCTGTCAGCAAAACTTCATATTAAAGACATATCAACACTGTATGCTTATCAGTTCAGACCCTGTACTCATCAGTGTAACCTGCTACAGAGACTGCACTGGTCGTCAATGGCGTCGTTCACTTACCGATAATGATGTATTTGAAAATGTAGGAGTAGTTGTACGGTGCAGTGGCCATTGTGGCTCTGAAAGAAAGAAGAAGGGGGAGATTTAGGTATTTAAACAGTCAAAGACAATATGCTGTTTACAACTTAAGTCATTCCAGGTAATAAAAGTAGGAGCAATAGTTAATCATGCAACACAATTTTGTTCTTGTGCAGCACTGACCACATTACTTGTGCATGCTGGGTAACTGAATATCAGCATGAGCACATTATTGTGTTTGAATTCAAGTTCTGTCTCCAGGTGAACAAATACACACTACGTTGTAAATAATAAAAACAAACAAAAACATTTGCACTTCACAGAGATTAGAAGACTCAAATGTCTTAGATAATTCTCAAACAGGTGACAGACATACGAAATTTATACATCTCAAAAGTTGAATCATATCAGACCAATAATTTGAGGACAGAAAAGGGCAGATCTGTCATTAGCAATAAACTGTTCACTTTCATACACATGTGAATGAACTATTGGTTTAAGACTTTATTTCAAGGTACTAAAAATGAAGCTAAATGAGAGTTGTAAGGATTTGTTTACAGCTCCCCCCCCCCTGCAAACAAATCCTTACAACTCTCATTTAACCTGATACCTTATCAAAGAAACACAAACACAGATTTGTAAAATGCCTGAATACAGTTAGGGGGAATGGTGCCAGGTCAGAACTAAACCTGAGGCCTCAAGCCTTCATGCAATCTGTACAACTGAAGTCATTTTGAACAGTTACCTTAATGATTAATTGTGTTACTACCATATGTGATTAAACTTGTTTCTTTGCAGATAAAATATCTGTTGAGATTTCAGAGCTCACACCATCTTTCACATGCTGCGCCAACGTTCACATGGCCGCGAGCGGAGTGTTCACTACAATGCTGCTCATTATGTCCATCTCACTCCAACTCAGTTACATGGCAATCAGGGTTTGTTTTGCTTCCCTTCATAACAACCTTCAAACCAAACAATCATTAGTCTCGCTACAATTTATGTAACATTAATGTGACAATTTTGAATGAATGATACTGTATGCAGCACATTTGCCTGTGCAAGAACATGAGATATGAATATAAACAAGTAAGGTGACGGATCATTTATAAACACACAGGGATAAAGAAAGCTCCACCAACAACATCATCCTGCTCCCTCCACTGTAACAATGACACCGGCTAATTGTGATGCCACTGGAACGAGTGTGTCTCCAGGTAAACAGTGCGGTACTTAAATGTACAGAAAAACACCATCAGCATCATAGGCCCAGAGCTAAAAATAGTCCCGACACCTATCTCATATCCACGGATGCTTCACTGCACACAGTCCACTTACAGCACACAGACAAAGGAGAAGCCATCAGACTAAAACAAAATAGCGTTTGCACAAATATAAGGGTTTAACAGCCGAGGGGAGAAAACCTTACTCAGGTTTGTTCATAATTAAATGATCTGGTCACGTATGACATCGGTAAAGCCGCGTTAAACAGCAGGTAGCTTTTCCTCATGATCAGTGTCAATGTGAAATTCAGTTTGCAAAGCTACTTCCTGACATCGAGGCTAATTTGTTGTCCTGAAATACTGCTTCATAATTCTGCATTGGGGAGCTGCTGTACAGCGTAAGAAGTTAATAATTCAGGCCTTACAATCAGGAGCATAATCATTTCGTAGCCTGATGGTTTCTATGTCCCTTGCAAAGAATATTTGCCTTAAACCAGTGCTTCTCTCTCTGATCTGAGCTCCAGGAAAACTGTGCTGCGATTAAAGGAGTTCCTGGAAACTGAAATCTCTGTGCCACATCAGACCCCAGTGCCGGTGTTATGCTCACATTTCAGCATCTGCAGTTCAGTGACCACGTTTGACCAAATTAATGCCGACACAGCCGAAAAAAATGTGAATGGGGTGTGATAAGAGAATCTAAGAGAATTTAATAGACAGAAAATGAAGAGAGCTTGCGAGGCTTCGTAGTGAAGGTTTACTCAGCTCGATGTCATAGAGAACTCAAGTTTTGATAAGAACGTTGGGTCATGTACCCTCATGTCGGCTCTCATTGACTTCAGCTACAACCCTATGAGGAAAATACTGGAAAAACGATGCCTGAAACATCATGATGAATTGTAATATTAATAAGCAGAGATAAATTGAATACAAAAACATAGATAATGAAATTAAATAGCTCAAAGTACATTTTAATATTTCAAATTTCCTGGGACAAAGCTACTGTATGTTTTAATTTGAAACTATACTACTACTACAGCTTGTACTGGCACCAGAGCAGGCTCGGGCTGTGACTGTGTACTTGTTGGTGGCCTCAGAAAAGACTTGGCTCGCACTTACCATCCACTGCAAACTGCAACTTGACCTGACATTTGGTTAAGTGCTCAACACTAACCAACTGAAGCCACAAGCAGTGTGTATGACGTTGCTTTTTACATTTTAATACAGGATGTGGGAAGCTACCTTGTGAGAAAAATAATAACAGTGCACTTGCATCACAAGCATGTTTACATACCGAAGCAAATCAGGCTGAGTTCAAGGATGACACACTTGTTTACATTATTACTTAATGCATTAATTCTCAACCCACTTAGTCTGATTGATATAACTGAATAAAGTCCCAGAAACTGCACTGACCAGGTGCCGAACTGAAACAGACACTGCGACCAAGTCATGAACTATTACACAGTTAATTAACCTTCAAAGTCCTGGCATAACATTTAATGGCCTTTATCTGGACTGCCTCCTGTCACATGACCCTCATGTGGCATCTTGATCCCCCAGTGAGACCGTTTCCAGTGCTCTTGGAAAGAGCAGCTGTCACAGACAATATCCCGGACCCGTCACAGAATGTGATTCCATTACGATACTTGTTTTGTGCTCATTATGCAGAAACAAACCCCACGAGTAGCCATCGAGGAGAAGGCGAGTCCGGATCATGTGATCAGACTGCAGCCTCAGCACTTCTCCCTCACTCCCCAACTAACTGAGCCTTCCTCCTGAGACACCACGTCAAAGCCCTTTCCCCTGTCAACAGCCACTTCCCATAAAGAAAAAAGGGAGGACGGATGACTTTTGCATTCCTCAAATCCGGGCTATCAGGAAATCATGACACATATCCACACAGGGAGGCTCGGAGATGTCCAGGCCCACTACACAAATCATGTGACTCCTTTCAAGCACTGAAAACAACATTATGAGATCATCACTGCCGTTTACACGCAAGGCGAAGTAAATAATCGCAATACACACAAATTGACTCAACGTTGATTTATGGCATTTACACCGTTAAAGTCGTTACAATAAAAAAACAAGTGTGGTTGTTATGTCCCGAGTGAAGCCTGTAAACAGAACTGGCACAAGACACAGAAATGATGCAGCATTTTGTGTTGGATTAAGATTGAATTTTGCAAATGTACAACGCGACAATGGCGGTCTGCTTCGTTTCCAAAATTCAGTTTTGACCTTTTACGTGTCTGTTATTTGGGGGAAATAGAGCCATAGAGGAGGCTAGCAGACTGCTGGCGACGGAATTAGCACGTAGCTAATGCGTTGCGCTACATTAGAGACGATTACGGTATTAGCAACACTTCCATTCAAGAAAGCAGAATAAACAAAGGCCTCAACATATACGGATGAAAACAAACCGTAATGGTATGGTCAAAAATGATCTCTATGATATGACACTGTAACATCACGCCTGGTGCCAGACGATGCTAGCTAGCTTAGCTCAAACCGGCGAATTTACAGTGTCGTGTTGGTCGATCGTCTGCTGCTAGCTGGAAAACAAGAGGCTAGAAATGCAATTAGGAAGAAATCAAAGCTAGCATCAGCTAGATTAAGTTCCCAGGCGATCGCGACTACTTCTCCGCACGGCCCATTACTAGCTGTTGTGACAGGTGATTTTGCGTTAGCTGGCTGCCTGCTTTCTGTCAGCAATGGATGCAGCTTGACAACAGATCACACAAAGTACAATACGCTGGTCAGTTACCCGCATCAACACATAGACAGTCGAGCCATGTGATTAGTATAACCACGTCGGACAAACACATTTGTCCTCGGCACAGTATCACCCAAGCCAACACACACACACACACACACACACAGCTAGCGTTAGCTTTAGCATACTAGTTGACCAGCTAGCTGCGAGGGTTGGATTATGGTAGAAACGCCACTTCGCTAGCTTGTCAACGTTTGTTTACACGTCACCGAGCAAGTCCCCTTTCGCCCACAATAGCAACATCCAGCGGTTTGATCGCTAACATCTCCGATTCGCGGCAGCTAACGACAGACACTGACCAAGTATTAGCCATCTGTTAGCTAGCCTCGTTAGCTTTCCAATTAGCTCACCACTGACAAACACAGGCTGGCTAAACTGCTCCAGCTGTTCAAACCTTGTTAACACCGACGTCTCCACGTTTGTTAGACACCACGCACGTGTATGCGTGTACATACGTGCGCGTGTGAACGATGTCCAGTTTCTGTGCTCACCAGGAATGGAGTCTTTTGGAGCTGGGAGTAGTTGAGCTGCTCAGAGGAGGTCTGCAGGTTATCCTGGCTCAAGTCTGATCTGTCTATCCAAGATGGCTGCTCGCGGCACAGGGTTTCCTCCGCTGTGCACAATGGGCTTCTGGGACAAAGAGCATCGTGTGCGGTGGTTTGCGGTTCGAGCACCGTTTCTGCGGAGGGTGACCTCACCTGCGCAGGTGAGGTCATGCATGTCACGTGAAGGCTACGGTTCTCAACGCAGGGTCAGTGCACGATCACATTATGGAAGCATCGATCAGGTGAAATCATGAGATGCAAGACTGAGGGTTCAGAGGCACCTGCTTCACCTGGGTTCACCTGGGGGCCAGCAGATATGCAATTATTTGTATTGAGCCTAAAAATCTTTGTTTATTTACATCCCCATTGCTCATTGCTTTGGCAAGAAAACCTTTCCTGGAGTCGAGATTACATATAATAAACAAATATTTTCATATATAATACGAAATGTACTTACGACAAAACATTTGCCTCTAACTGTGTAACAACATAAAATCCATACATGCAAACCATTAAATAAGCATTAATAATAATAAAAAGTGAATTACTATGAAAGGTAATTAAAAAAAAAACAGAAAACCTGTTTAGCTTATTTATTTTGCAGCTATGTCTTAAAGTATTAATCACTAATGTATATTACTGTTTATTATTTCCTTATTGCTTTTATGTAAGTGCAGTGGTCTTTGCTTGGTTTGTAGCCAATATGACATCATATGTAAACAAACTGACCGCTTGTACACCCCCCATTTTAAACCAGGTTAGTCAGGTCTGTTAATGTTTTCATCATATGCAAACAATCAGAAAACAGGGCAATGAGCTCTTTATTTAACATCTGGACCTGGTATGTTTTCTGCATGACAGATTTGTTCCTTATAACACATACACTATACTAAACAAGTAAAGCCCCACTCTAAAATATCCATATGAACTCTGCCATAATAAAGTTAGTCTATAAGTATATTTTATTTAAATTATTCCATGTCAGAGTAGCATCTTTTCATATGTAAAATGAAAAGCACTCTTCTATTCAGTTGACCAATACAGTTTAATGCAGTCGAATCAACTCACAAGAAATCATGTACCACAAGTATTTCTATGTGTTTTATGTGTGGTGTGTGACTTACGTGGCATGTCATGGAACAAAAGAAATATCCAGAATATTTTCCTTTAAAAATATGAAATGTTTTATTACAGCAATTCACAACATTACATGCTTCAACTGTACAATATTTCTCACTATCTTACATAGAACCACATGCAGTGTGCTCTCCCAAGCTCAGCCTGGAGAACTGGACTGTGCACTAAAATAAAAAATATCTCTCATGTTGCAAAGTGTCATGACTCAGAGTCACGACAGCAAAGTAAATCTGTGACCTTAAAAGAACACACCGCACACAAAGACTTGCTCTTGAGAAAGATGAAAAATGAAGTCTTGAACAGAGAAGATGAATTTATGTTTGGAGCCTGTGTAAAAAATGAAGTCAGTGTGTTTCTGCTCATTTGGATCTACTTACTTAAAACTTTTAAAACAAATGACTCTAATGAAGATCTTCTATCCATGGCAACAACACAACCCATAATATCCTGTTTATTTCAAGCTACATTTGAGAAAGTGGATGTGCCCAATGAATACACTCATGGCTGTTTCATCGTTCTTTTGATCAAACATATTCACACGATTATTTTGCCCTTTCTGTGACTGTAAGTCCAAGTTAACAATAGTAACGAAAGCTACATGTCAAGGTGCTCGCCTGTATCACCAGTAAAACGCTCATTCCGCCCTACACATGAGCAGCTGAGAAAACACACGTACGAGCTTCTCATACAAAATGTTTCTCCCATTGTCCATCGGTGTTGTGTTCCTCTTCGAAAATGATTCCATATCACCACCACATCCTCATCAGCAAGAGGCTGAACAGCCCGCAGACATAAGGGAGTGTGCTCGGCCTCCAGGAGGAGGTGCTGTTACACAGGTCTGAGTCACAGCAGTGGATGCGCACCCCTGGCAGCTCATGTTGCTGGCAGTGTCTGGATGTGGCACAACCGCTGGTCAGGACAATACCCAGGGCCGCTGGAAGGACAGGAGAGGGAGACAGGTCAGTCAGGGAAGAGTGACGAGCTGCTGTTTAGCTCAGCAAGAAAAGAAAAAAAGCACAAGTAAGCATCCAATACTGCAAGTGTGTAATGAGGAAGCGAGACACACTTCACAGCATGTTTCCCCACAAGCCGAGAAACCAAGGCTTTCACACTGAGTACATTTTGTACTCTTTAATGCAGAAATGAAAGAGTTGGAGACCCACTGTCAAAAAAATCAGAATATCTTGTAAAGTCTATATTTAAATCTAAAATATACTGAAAAATATACAAAGTGAGTCGTGTCAAACCTATAATCCACTCTTTGACATTAGAGCAGCAAATCCACCAGATTCTCTCTCACTAGTGGTTGTCATATTGTCTTGAAGTAAAGCATTTCAATGATAACTGACATTCAGGAGTTACTGTAATACAGTTTGTGTTATTGACTGTTCCTAGTTCCTATAACGAAGTGCATGATTTTAATCTGGAAACAACAGTTTATAGTATTTACACACAACTCTTGTCAAGGGTTAAGGCCAGATGATATCACACCTTAAGCCCTATGAGGCATATTATGGTTTGTGAATATGGGTTACACAAATGAAATTTCATTGATCCAATCCTTGCCCTACTTCAGCTTATCTACAGTTATTTTTGCAAATCATCTTCCTCTGACGTCGCCAGACAAACGGAGTTCAGAAGTGGTTGTTTCAAATTCAAGTGGACACCCTCACAGAGCTCATACCTCCACCAAGGCTAAATAATCCTATATCTTGCAATGTCAAAGAAAGTGAAAAAAAATATCCTGGATTTGCTCAAGAATTTAGAGGGGTCCTTCTGGGGTCTTGCCCCCAACCCTCCTCAAAATGTCATGGAAATCGGTTGTGTGGTTTTCACATGATCCTGCTAACTAAGGTACGCAGATGAAAACATAACCTTTTAGCGGAGGTTGAAAAAAAGCAACGGTATTCAAGTTATCTGAGGGCAGCGGTTTGAAAAGATCAGCCTGGCTCCTTCGGTAACATTGTGATGATGATCCTTAGTCTCTTAACATCACATCTCATGAAATTATGCAGGTTTTTTCCTGTCAGGAGTCCTCACTTCACATGTAGGTTGGGGCCAATTGAGGCTTGTTATGGATTAAGGGCAGATTCTTGTTTCTGAGGACATGGAAATGTGAACCTCACTGTTCTGTTTGTTTGGGGTTTGGCGTGGTCACGTGAAGATTAACAGGCTTACACGGCCACAGATTACCACTGCTTCAAGATTTTTGACAGAGTGCCTGTCATGCCGTGTCAGACGGGCTGTTGTCAGTCTGAGGTTGCTGAGCTTCTCTGCGAATGGAAGAAGGTGCCTCATCAGCCCTTTCAACATGAAAGAGACGTCAAGCAAACAGCTGGATCGTCCACGCTCCCGTGAATATCAGCAGAACCACTCATCTGACCATCAACATCCTGTCGTGGATGTCCACATCCTCCGTTTGACTTAACATCTCACAATGACTGACTTATAATTTACTCAGCAAAGCACACTAAAGTAGGATTATGTAACTACGCTCAGTGCAAGGGGAGAGAGAAGAATATTCACAGCAGCGGACAAAAAAAACCATTTACATGAAAGTATGATTAAAAACGATTATGCCAATGTCCAGTGGCACGTCAGGGAGGGAGTTCAACATTTATTATCCTGCAATACCCTATAAACATTTTCCAAATAAGAATACACAGTTGCATTAACTCAAAGATTTAGAGGCTGGAGAGGAGAGGAGAGATTGTGAATATGATATCAGTTTATTAGTCAGTAAATATTACGTTCACTCACTGCTCTCTGTCTTGATGCAGAAGCGGTGCTTGAAGCCCCTGTGTGAGTGGGTGCAGGTGATGACCTCTGGGTTGGAGCAGCCCACGTCCACGTACTTCTGGCCCTGGAGGATGTTGCAGCCATAGCACTGCAGCCCCTGGACTGTAGGGGGACACACAGACCAGTACGTGACAACTTGTTACTGTCAATTTATTATGGTGTGTCGGCTTGTGGTGTGAAGCTTAGCAAATGAATGATGTATGTAAATCACCCCAGTAGAATTGCTATCACACGAAGATATTTATTAACTTAACATCATGAGAAGACAGGAGGAGAGAGAACAGGAGCACCAGGAGATGTAGACAGAACCAATGAGAGCTGATTGTTATGATTGTTATAAAGGTGGAGCAATATAAAGCCATCATTTCCCAGTTTCAATCCATGACAGGCTTTGTTGTTACAGTTTGCTGGTGTAGTCAATCTTATATTTAACACCTTTATACTGAATACCACTACAAATTGTGTGTGTGTGTGTGTGTGTGTGTGTGTGTGTGTGTGTGTGTGTGTGTGTGTGTGTGTGTGTGTGTGTGTGTGTGTGTGTGTGTGTGTGTGTCACATTATGGGGGACTTGTCTTCCTTATGGGGACACAAAGCAAGTCCCCATAATGTAAATCATTGCATTTTAAGGTGGAGACATTATGTTTTCAGGTTAGGTTAAGGTTAAGATTAGGTTAAGTTACAGTTAGTCTCCAGGAAATCAATGTAATGTCATGGAGACGTGTGTGTGTGTGAGTGAGCCACTCATAGAACTTAAAATGCACCAAATTTGCTGGTAATGGTGATATTGAAACGACAGGATGAAAGGTTTCCCAGTTCCTAATTGCAATTGCCCGAACCGCCACTTGACTATTATGTGTTGGTGACTCAAAATCTACATCAGAGGCATTGGAACTGACCTGGATTCAAATTTGAATCACTTTTTAGATACAACTTTAATAGGAGCATCACAGTCTTTCTTATTGTAGGCATGGAGGTATATTTTCCTTCTACTCACAAGCTTGTGCTTAAGGGTGATTCACTACTACACCCAATCTCAGGCAGTCTGCCTGCCAGCTCCAGCTTGTGATCTCAGTGCTGCGTCTCTACCACTCAGCACCCTATTAGTGCTATAGAGGCTGAAGCACAGAGGAGGACTTGAGAGAGGGACCTTATCAACATGCAGCCACATTATGCAGTTTGCTTTTCCTTCTCAGCTGGTTTCTCAAAATGATGCACTCGGTTAATATGATAATTTGCCGAAATATGGGTTTGGTCCCTGCTGCTAAAAGAGGAGCTGGCAGGCGTTAGGATCACAATACAATTGAATTCTTAAAGATATCTCTACAGAAATAAAATGCTCCGAAGACTTCTTTCATCTTAAGTTGCCATACCACTGCACTTCCCAAATGTCTAACTCCCTCAAGAAAGTCAGGCTAAGCCTAAACAGAACAAATCCACCAGGGCTTAAAGGGATTATCTGTAAATTCAGACCCCTCACACACCTGTGCCTGACCTACGAAATCCCACACACACAAGGTAGAAGATCAGCTTTGGCTGAAACCAATCCTCGCTCTTTATCTGTGCCGCCCTGTGGACTCAGTGGCGAGGGCAGAGAGCGGAAGCCAGCCTCTCGCTGCCACCGCTCCGTTAAATAGCCCAGCAAAAGCTCTGATGGAGCTTTCAGGAGCAAACTAATCCCAGGCAAATGCTCTTACAAAAATCACTTTAGAAATCTGCTGGAATCAATGTAAAGCCTCACAGGGACAGAGAGCACATGCCAGCCTTTAGGGGATGTGTCATCGTTTCCTATTGGTGATACACTATATGCAGGGAAAGCTCCCCATAAATACTGGAGTCTTTCATTAGAGCTGGGTAATAGTAAAGGAAGTGCAAAGCAGTGGAATGGTCATTTACATCTGTTTAGCAACCTCATTTAAAAATTCCCTGTGATGCAATGTGGCTCGACGCCGTGCATGAAACATAGAAAAGCTTTCCGGCGTGACTATTTGTCAACATAATGAGGACATATTGGAAAGACATTCAGCTCCCATGGTACAATGCAATTTATTATGAGTATACGCCAGATCATTTCCCAGTATGCACTGCAAATGTTGATTAAGTCTGACTATGTCAATTTATATTCTGACCTACATCTAAATTAGTATTACGCATGAAGTACTGCCATTTGCATTTCAACACAGAACCAATCGTGTCTGCAGTAGTTGATATATAATAAATCTATATTGAACACAAACAGAAAAACTAGAATGACTTGAATTATTATAGAAATATTTGGATTTAATTTAGAATAAATAATACAGATGGCTTATCTCATTATATATTGATATTTTTAGCTTTTTCAGTAGCACTTAAAACTGAATGCAGTTTGATCACTATAATCAATATGGACATACTGCTAATAGGTAATGAATATGGTGCAATTATGGTATTGAGCTCCTCTGACAGTTAGGGTTCATTAACAACAAAACAAATGCTATCTAACACCATCCATGTTTTGAATATCATATGTTTAAATTGTTGGAATTCATTCAGATGGATTACATTACATGACTAAAATAGATCTCATGATATTTCAGGGTGAGACCTAACAATAATCTAGAAATCTGATACTGCAGAACATCCAGATTAGTTGCCTCTCGTGGATGTTGCCTCATATTGGTAAACCCCCACATCGTTAATCTGGTCTGGAGCTCACTGCACCCTCTGGTTTGGCACTGGGATCAGAGGTGATCTGACTCGGACCAAAAACACTGAGATACGAATCAAGCAAAGCAACATCTCATCACACGTCAGCCCAGTTCCTTCTCAGTGAGACACTAACGCTGCGGAAGAGCCGAGTCAGGTCAATCATTATTGCTCTGTAGGGAAATTTAGTTTGCCACCTATGTATATTACCTATTGTTAAGAGTCATATAGATTTGAACTCCCAAGTCAATTTCAAGCAGAACAAAGGCTTATTAATTGGAGTCACCTTTCAACATAGTCGTTCATTATATTAATGTTGGTCTGGAACATTCCGAGACCTGCTTTGTGTAATTCTACTGCTGTGTTAACATTTTGCAAACATTAAAAGTTGTTTTTAAAATAACAGGGTACTTTACCTATTGTATTTATACACTGCAGCGCATATAATATATTACCTGTCTGACTGTACATTTATTATTGATGACTTTGCTTGCAAAGGCTGCTGTAAGTGAAGACTATTGTATTTTGATATCATTAGTGCCCAGTGTAGTTTATTTTGTCTCTCACACACAAATCTATACATGCACGTGCAAGCCAGTTCCTATGCGTCTCTGCGCTACAGAATTCTCCATACAAATATATATACAGTATATATCCTACTTACCTTGTGCCAAGCAGAGTGCCAAAACCAAGATAAATCCAAGCCCATACACCAGCCAGGTATGTAAAGTCATGGATGCAGCACAGCAAGTGATGGTCAGTGGTCAGTGCTGGAGGAGAGAGAGAGCCCAAGATTTGCTCTGCTCTCATCTAACAGTCCACCAAAACACAGAGAGAGAAATCAGGCAGAGATCCTGCACTTTCCAGAGCCCTGAGCAAACCCAACTGTCTCCCTCCACCGCAGTCTCAGCGAAGCTCGCGCAGTGTGCGAGTGAACTGCCTGTGAGAGTCCAGCGAGAGAGGGAGCCAACCATCCAGACAGTCAGTCAGCTCAGCAGCCAGTCAGGCAAAGAGACGAGGGGGAGGAAGATAAGTGAGCGCAGGAGCTAAATAAATGAATGTCTTCCTCAGTGGTCTCCTCACGTCCTGAGGAGGAGAAGCTGGGGGATTTGATCACAGGGAGGAAAAAAAAAAAATCTCATGTCACCTGCCGAAGAAGCTCCATCTCTCATTAGAGATGAAAACAAACAGTGTGGCAGTGAGTGTGGTCTAGTTGGGGCAAACACATCAATCAGGATTAATTCCTGATTGATAATCCATTGCTTCTAATAATAGCCCTATCAAAATGTGCTAAAAGCCCCGGGACTAAATGGGATGGCACGGCAGGGGGGCCAGGTTGGTGTGTTTATGTGAGTTTGAATATGTTTGTGTCCCAGAGTGGGGGCAATGCCAAAGGACACACACACAAACACACACGGACGCACACACACACACACACACACCCCCAACAGGGCAGGTTATCTGTGCTCAGTGTATCACTGCGCTCGCACACTGGGGAGAAAATTCTATCTAATCAAGAATTAAACAGTAAATCCTTTCTTAGAGACTGTAATGCCAGAGGATAAGGCAGGCTTTGCAGTAAGCCCTCATTCCCTACCCACCCAAAGCAACATATGGTCCCGTCTGATAGATCCCTGCCAATGATCACTGTCATTCATATCAAGACATATTTACCGGGGCCAGTGCAGATTTTTCCACATATGTTTTGATCACGGTGGATAAGCTATTTGTTCATCAGCGTTCATTTACAGCAACAAGCAGTGCCTGAGCCTGGCCTCTAGCTTCATCTCGCTGTTCTGCTCCTGCACACACATACACATGCCTCTTTTTGTTTGCAAGTGTGTGCAGCTGGGTGTGAGTTGTCTCTCCTCTGTGCTTTTACCCATGAGTCATTGCTTGTGTGTGTGTGTGTGAAAGAAAAAACAGGGCGAGATGAAAGAAATGCCAGCTGTGTGTACTATCTGTGTGAAGCATATGGAAGGTAGAGTACAGAGCGTCATGCGGACAGTTGTGAGTTGTGCGCATGAGGGGGTAAGAGAGGAGAAGATGCTGCTTTAAGCTTAAATTTAATCAATATGCCTGAGTGTGTGTGTGTGTGTGTGTGTGTGTGTGTGTGTGTGTGTGTGTGTGTGTGTGTGTGTGTGTGTGTGTGTGTGTGTGTGTGTGTGCGTGTGTGTGTGTGTGTGTGTGTGTAAAATGTAACCTTAAAGGTATAGTTTAACATTTTGGGGAAATAAGCTTATTCACTTTCTCTGAGTGAAATGATTTATCCCTCTCCAAGGTACACCTACAGATTTAGGGTTGGAAAAATTCAAATTAAAAGGCTCAGGTTGTGTAAACAGACAAGAAACTGTTCAATTTCAAATTAAGGACAAAGAAATAAACGTCAACATTGATGAAGACCCTTTTTTCTATTATATATTGTTCAAGGTAAACACCCATATCTTGATTATAATTTTTTTTTTCCTATTTAAATGGGATTTAACAAAGGTAAATGGCAAATATCAACCATAAATGCCATATATACACAAGCATGAACACCACCACAAGGGTTAAAGCTCGTTAATTGATACATTATTAATTCCACGCAGACAGCCTACCTAGCCAAATTGGGGTATTCAAGGCTTACCATTGCACATTGTCTTGCTAGAATATTAATCATGAACTGATTAATACATATTTGTTTCATAGAAAAACTATCTTCTCACTGTTTGCAGTTTTTCCTGGAGCTTTATCATGCAGATTAAAAAAAAAAATGTAATACATGTTTCCAAATAAAGTCCTAAAAACGAATAAACAGAGTGATGATCCACCTCTAAGCTACAAAATGAATACTTTTACTTTTAATATTTAACTCCATCCATAATAAAAAACATATTTAACAATTCTAAGAGTAATATCTCATGTGACACGTGCAGCACACAAGCGCTCTCTTCACTTCTTGTTTGATGCTAAACTGCATTTCGTCGTCTCAGTACTTATCTAATCTAATCTAATCCAATCAAAAGCACTGCACGTGTATGCTCACACAACGTCCCCACACACACACACACACACACACACACACACACACACACACACACACACACACACACACACACACACACACACACACACACACACACACACAAACACAAGCAAACAACTCAACATCCAGAGATTCCCATTTGTCACGGACGGGGGGTCATGAATCCGTAATGCTAAATTTTCATACTACATCAACACGACAAAACTGAGCCGTGCAAAAGCATAAAAGAGCAAAACCCGTGTAATGTAACAGTCCCAGCGCTGATGTGCACATGCAGGTCTTTTTTTGTCTTGACCTTTTTCTCTCTTTCCACATCTCACAGCCCGGGTTCATTTATATTCTGCTGAGCCGCTTGAGCCTTGGAGTGATAAAGCCATGAAAGAGAGAGTGAGAGCAGGATGGACTCGAAGGAGGGTAAGAAAGAGAGAGAGAGAGAGAGAGGGAGAGAGAGGGAGAGCAGGTCCAGCACAACTACAATGATGAAAGTGAGTCTTCCCCGAGCTGCTCCTGACTTATCTTATGACACACAATAGCTGCTTTAAATACCCTTTAAGTCCCCTGCGGTGGCTAGTTTGGAGTGACACTGACAAGAATTAGGAAAGCTACATGGCTTTAAATTCTTGATGAAATTGCAATTAAGACACCAGTAGAAGAAGTGAGCCCGAGGCGGTGCAAGCTAACGACCCAAAGAGGAAAACAACAGGAATGCGAGGAGGAAAATACATGAAAAGTTAATTCTGCTCCGTGGGCTTTAATTCTGGGCATCTGTCGCTGCGTGTAACCCTCCCCGAAAAGTGGCGAGGAGATGAAACTGAAAATGGCCATTAAGTCTTGTGTATTAACCACAGCCCAGTGGGTTCGCTGCAGTGATAATGAGCAGTAATCCAGCAGTGTTTGACCACAATACTCCGCAACATGGAGAGATATTCTGCAGGATACGAGCGGCTGAATCAAAACAAAAGCCTCCGAGCCACACGAGGGTTTGAGACTTTGATTCCTCACCAGTTTGGCTGGTTTGGAGAAATCCCTCTGGGGTCTCTGTTGCTTCTCCCAAGGGACATTTTCTTTTGTGTTTTTTTTGTCACATGTCCCACGATTATCGCCTTAATGCTGGCACTGGCTGCAAGATTAACCGCCGGAGCCTCGAAGGGAAACTGCCTTTTGGTGCCCAGAATATAAAGTAATTGAAAGTTTGACTGAATGTATGTGCCTCTGCAGTTTTTACACCAAAAGGAGCGCAAAGCCGGCTTCTCCTTATACAGCAAAAGAGACGTCTCAGCAGAAGGCTTATAGCTTCGGTTGTTGGAATGTGAGCACTTCTGACTTTGCTTTTATGCTCTTAAACATTATGGTTCCCTGCATTTTTATTTGAATTACACTCAGGTTTCAGTGTGTTGATTTAATGCTTTAATTCACTAAATCTACACTTAACATTTGAGGAAAGAATACTCCTATATAACAAAAAATGACACAGTACTGTATTTATAATGCTACACTATATTTCTTGTGGTGCATCATAAAAAATTCATAGTGTCATTGATATATTCCCATTTATTTATTTATTAAAAGCCGGATTGCTACCTTGCATGTGCATAATCACTTTTGCAATATAGGAGCAGAGATTATTCCAATATGCTCTCTATATTTGTGCATATGATGAGCCTATTAATAACAATTAGTTTTCCTATTAGCTCCCGTCTTTTTTTATAAATTAGAATCCCACCAATTCCTCAGTGAGATTTACCAGTTGATGTCGAGGGTCCAAACTACTGGGTTATAATTATAAGTCCTCTCAAGCATGTAAGCGTTGCTCCTCTCAGCGTCTTATCCACCCTGGGCATCTTAAGAGGCACGGCCCAATCAGTGGCCGGGTATCTTTGTGCATGGCTGCTCTGTCTCTGTGCCCAGTAGCCCAGGAGGGAAAGCCACAGGCCCCTTCACCATCTGCTGCACGTCACTAGGTGTGGCACTATATCTTGCTCACGGTGTCATGCCAGCCCACAGAGCCCAAGACCAGGCTGTGACCCTCTCTCCCACTGCCCCAAGACCGAATGTCTTCCTCACCAGGTTACTCACGGCATATGTCCGTGATGCACCCTGGTTGCTGATTCAGAGGCCCGGCTGCAGGATTTGCTGGTCAGAACTAATTGCGAGGTTTTGTGCACGGCAATTTTGTAATCATTTTGGAGACCTTAGTTTGAACTATGAAGTTTCTCTGTTGTTTCATTGCACCAAAAACAGCAGTTTTCACAGTTCCCACCTGCACACGAATCTCACACTTCACAATTAAAATGTGATCTTTTCCTTTCCAGCTTTGTGAGGAGACGTTATCAGATCTCTGAGATTAATTTGCCCCTCGGACGTACAGCCTTGTTAAAGCACACACATGCACATGGTTGTGTGAGGGTTACTGCCACACTATTGTTAGTGTGACAGGTACCCTCTTTCCCAAGACCTGTTTTTGACAGTTGTAAAGCTGTCACACGTACAGCGTCTGGCATGGAAAATCAGACCAGCATTTCAAGGCGGGGCTGGAGGGACATGGCCGCCTGACACGCTGCAGGCTGCAGCACATCACTTGCACACACTAATTGGATGTTTGGACTATTTTTAAGAGGTCCACTGATCCCATGGCCAGCCTTTTGGAGAGTGTGTTGATAAATAATTAAATGGACACAGATAGGATGGAAGAATATTTAACTGCTACCCCCATTTAAAGGCTCAGCTTTACAAACCATCAGCTCAATAATCTCTTAATTTAAACATTCCCCTCAATCTCCGAGGCTTAGAGGCCGCATCTGTTACACACTCAGACACACACACACACACACACACACACACACACACACACACACACACACACACACACACACACACACACACACACACACACACACACACACACACACACACACACACACACACACACAAACACACTCTCTCTGCTGGAGAACGATTTTACAAAAATCAAACCTGAGTCATGCTGACATCTGTTTCCCTAATGACATTCATTTAGTGCCCATTTATACTCGGACTGCTTTGTGAATGAGCGTATTTGTGCACCGACTCAAAACCACGTCACTGACACCAGTCACAGCACTGATGTTTGAGAAGTGTCTGTAAATTCCCTGTATCTCAGAACAAAGCTGAGCCTCATGAGTCCATTTATGTTTGTCACTGATAGATCTTAATAGTCATTGTACTTGGACTCTCAGGGGACTTGTAAGATGTGGGGGATGTTATATAGCCAAGGCTCCCCAGGGGGAAATTAAAACCTGCTGCCCCATTTTCTCTAATATTAGTCGACAGTGAGCCATTCAAAGCTCCGTCTCATGAATAATAAGCAACATCAGAAAACAAATTGCCTGAACTTCATCTTTGTGGATTTTGAAGCACTGGTTCAGGAGCATGTTTCCGTGGCGAGGGCTTGACATACAGCTTTGGGGGGAAAACTGAGAGTCAAGACGACGCTGCCAGGAGCTTTGGAGGCCGACCTGACTGCACACTGATGCCAACCCCCTGTTTATTTGGATGCCAAGTCGAAAACGCCACAACAGCCCTCCTGTCGCTGCCTGCCTCGTATCCTAATCCCCAGGGTTTATCACTGAAATCACCTTTGAGAACAAAAGCGGATCCTATAGGTGGGTTTGTTGCACCTATTTCCCACGTGTTAACCCAGCATCCCTCTCAGCTCGCCCCAACAGATTTGGCTCCCGGCCACAGCTGCCAGCCTCTGTGAGGGACTATGAATGGCATTAGCTCCAGGCTGTTGCCATGGTGTGGACTTATTTACTGTACATCAGCCCACTGACTTCAAACAGCGCTGCACATGTTTTGCCTGCCATATTAGTGTCAGTGTTATCATCCGAAGGACACATTTCCACTGGGTGGTTTGACAAAATTAAAACTGTCGTTGTAAAAACACCTGAAAGCGACACATTTACCAATATCAAACAGGCATTAGCATTCCTTATTAGCGTGAATGCTACTAGCCCCCCTACCCCAACAACCCCCCCTGTAGATAGATCTAAATAGATGTAGATATATAGATGTACTTTATTTTTGTAACACTTCTGAATATATTATATTTTTAAAGTTTCAGAAACTTCTTCTGGGATTTTTCACTCAAACTGTTCAGTTTGAATTTAATGTATATCTACATTCAACTTGTACATTTAAAAAAAATTAAGCTTCTGCATTTTTTGAACGTTATCATGTTTGTTCCTTTGATGTATGTCACTGCAGGTCACCATGGCAACCCCCCGCCCCCTCCTGCTTCCTATAGCTTAGAATCTAACTACGGACTTCAAAGGTCTGTTTGGCTTTAATCTCTTAGATTAAAGGCATTAAAGGCAAACAGACCTTTGAAGTCCGTCGTTACTTAACCGTCAGTTTTCACTCAGTTTTCACTCAGTTTTCTTCTGACTACTTGGCTCGTTGCACTTGAATCGCTTCTTTCACCGGAACTCGTTTCTTTGGATTTGCATTGAAGACAACTACGATTTATTTGAATCACCATGATGCCAAAACAAAAGCAAAGCGTGGAATTAACTTCCAAGTCAGCTGCTCGTGTGCTGGAAGAGAGGAGGAAGATGTTCCGGATGCACAGTGACAGGGAGGCAGTTGTGTTCTTGGAGACTTCCGCCTCCTTAAAGAAGCCAAGAAGCCCACCTGATCTGAGGGGCGAGCAGAGGCGACTCCCTCCATCCGAGCCCGTGGTCTTCCTCCACGCTGCCTCCTACGAGGATCAGCCGCAGGTGGACATCGCCTTTGGCTTTCCATCCATCCAGAGGACCGAGAAGACAGAGGAGGAAGCTCCAGCTGCCTCTGAAGAAGCTGTGATGAAGGAGCAGGTCCAGCCTGAGGAGTCCGTCAGCTGTGTCACTGAAAACTTTCAAGCTTTCATGACGGAGCTGAGTGACGAGAAGATGGACATTGAGGAGACCCTGCAGGAAACGGTTGAGCTCATCTTTGAGAGGGCCGTGCAGAGACCACACTCTGCTGCAGTCTTCGCTGAGCTGTGCCAACACCTCTCAACAGTAAGTGATGCATCTCTGACTGGAAGCTACTTTTATCCTGTTTCTTACTTAGTTGAGCAGCTTGTCTTTTTTTGCAGGTTGTAACATTAATTTAAAACTTTGATAAACAAGCTATCTAGTAATGGATTGTCAAATAAGACTTAATAAGAATATACATTTGTTCATAAGGTAAGAAAGGACAATTTAAAATAATGATTTGTGTTAATCAAAAACAAGATATTTAATGAATACGTAGAATATTAAATGATGAAATAAGTTGATTTCAAAGATATAGCAAAGAAACACTCTAACATGCATGAAATAACAGGTCATTTTAGGCCCATGTTGTGCATTAGAAGGGTTGAGATACAAAAAGGATTTTGATTCAAAAAGTAAGAAAGGAAGAATTTAAATAAGATTTGTGATGATAAAAACAAGTAAATTGAAGAATACCAGAAATACTGAATGATGAAATTAATTTACTGCAAAGATATAAATAATAAAAACTGAGTGGGGTCACTTTTGACCCACGTTGTGTTAATCAAATTATGACTTCATTTAGAGTTGAGGATAAAAATCAGCACACATTGATCACTATTGACTGCATTTGGTGTTTGCTGTATGAAGTGATTCTTTCCTAAGTATGTCAGTTGCATTTGTGTTAATATTTCCTTATGGTTTTCTCCTCTTCAGGTGGAAGTCCAATCCTTAACCGACTGGTCGGCCAACTTCTCCTTCAGGTCTCTGCTTGTCAAACACTGCCAGGCAGAGTACAGGAAGAACTTTGACAGGGAGGACATTTCTCAGAAGGGGGGGTCTTGCCTGGAGCCAGTCAGGGACGTGAGGGTGATTGATCGGCTGAGAGAAGAGCGAAACAACGCCAGACCCTCCTGTCGCTCCCTCAATACCATCAGGTTTATTGGAGAGCTGTTCATATCAAAGGTTCTGGCTGAGAAAGCAATGTACAGCTGCATCAGGAGGCTGCTGCAAAACGGAGACGGGCCGTCTCTTGAGAGCCTCTGTGAGCTCCTCCAGCTCATCCAGCAGGACCTGGAGGTGGTCACGTCCAGGGAGGTGATGGACTCCTTCTATAACCAGCTGGAGTTCATTGCAGAGGAAGGGAAGAGGGCACCAAGGCTCTCCCTTTTGTTGATGGACACAGTGGACGCAAGGAAGAGAGCAGGCTCCACTCCCCACTAACATTTCAATGAAAACACATGTGGGAAATATAACTTTACATTTCCCCTTTTCCCGAGAATCAATGAAAAGAAAATAGATGTTGATATATAGATGTACTTGTTTTTTTGTAACACTTCTGAATATATTGTATTTTCAAAGTTTCACTGTTCAGTTTTTTAAAAAGGTTTAGGCTGATGTCATGTTGATGTTGATACACACATTGAGTGTCTTTTCATACTGGAGCTCAACAAATGATGATTGATTTTTTATGTCAAAAACTGAAAGAAGTAATAATCTAGTACTGGCTGTGTAATCATCTAATATTGCAATTTTTGGATTTTATAATGGGTGTCTATCTGAGGATTCTGTATAATGTACACTGGATGACATCGTACCCTGAGAAATGTTTGTACTCAGTTTGAGATTTTTACAATGTTGTTGACTAATGAATAAAATGTTTAAATTTAATTTGGGTGTTCTTATGTCTTGCATGCAGCTGCTCTCACATTTCAATTAAAACATATGTGGGAAATATAACTTATACATTTCCCCTTTTCCCAAGAATCAATGAAAAGCACAGATGACTGGAGAGTTTCTGGGACAACATTTGACAGAAGTACTTATCCTGAACTGAACATCAAATCTAAATGAGAATTCAGTAAAAAAAACTAAACATATTTGATCTCATATTTGATCTCCTTACAGCTGGTTGTGTAAGACTAGTTTCACTTCAAGCTGTGAGGATATTCAATATAAGCCTCTGGAGAGTGATATTTATGAATGGACAAAAAGCTTGGTTTTATTATATCATCAGCAACAGCATGATATCATTTGACAAGGACAGACAAACTGCAGCTTTGAGTTGAGTAACACTATTTTAAACCAATCCTTAAGATATTTCAGTGCATGTGTAATAAAGACGGCATCCGAGGTCAGACTCCTAAAATTAGCACAGTATCGTCTGCTGAAACTCAGAGACTCTGTCTGTGAGCTTATGTTTGTGCACTGGACTAAAAATCTGTTTTTTGGGAGACAATCTCGCAGCATATTTCAGGATTCCAGTAGCTTAAGTGTGACAGTTGTTGCATGGATGGGTGGGCCTGGCCTGCCAAAATGTCCTATGCACTCACTTCAAGAAAAGTTATGCAACAGGCAGAACTGCACCGATTGTCTTCCTTGGCCCCATGAGTTTTTTGAGTTATGTAAATATATAGTCATCCCAACATAGGCATAAAAAAAAGGCATATTACAACAATGCTTTTAGGATTTACTCTCATTTGTACGTGTATAAAGAATATGTTTATCGCTTCATGAGTTTCCAGATAATAAGATAGACAGACGAATAACTGAGATTATTCCCGAAAAATGAGCAACTGAGAATCTATAATTTGAAATTGCAGGACAGTGTGACACTGGGTCCGCACAATACTGTCAGTGTCAGCTTTAATTATGAGCATGCGATTCTTCTGTTCTCTTGCCATATCATGCACCACAGACATGGAGGCTGTGAATGAATAAATAAAAGAATAATATTAATACGAAAAGAAGTTGGGGAGACAAATTCAAAGTAATCGAGGTACTTTAGATTTTAATGGAGTTTTTAAAAAGGCATTTTACTGATTTCCTAGGGAATAATCATATTTAGGGCTCTGATTTCAAGCAGAATCATTTGTTTCAAATGAGTCAAAGAGAAAATGATCATTGGCGTGAAACACAAATTCTGAATGTTTTCAAATCTATCCGTAGAAATGCTGACACAGTATAGAAAACTGGGGAAGAGGTGTCAGACCTTTGAACAATCTGTGTTTGAATTCTCCCTCATAAATCACGTGAAAAACTTTCATTAGAATTCAATGTATACAATAACTATTCTCTGGTCCCATCTGTGCAATAAATGATTAAATGTAAATTAAAGACATTTACAGATGCACGTCTCCATTCTAATACAAATGTTGCTATTAACAGAAATTACACAAGTTTGACATACAGGTTTGTCGTCTTTGTAATTTGATGAAGTTATTTTCTTAATTTCCAGGTGTTTTTTCTATTCGTATGTGTTTTCTTATTTGCACATGCGTTCAGCTCTCTCGGCCACCGTAACCATGTAATCCCACCCCGGAGCAGCAGGTGTCGGTGTGGAGCATCAGACAACACCGTGGCAGCCTCGCACTAAAACGGAAGCAAGAATCCTCTCACACGTGCATCCAACATGTCCGACCTCCGTGTTGTGACTTGAGACGCTACGAGCCGAGATTTCTTTACTCCACTGCCCGCACGTTAAAGTTGTCGAGCGACGGTCGAAGGAGCGTTAAAGCTTCAACATGGCGCAGAGGAAGAAGAAGCTGACGAAGAAGAGGAGACACCCGTTCAATAAGGACACGGAGGCGGACTCGGACAACGGAGACTTCCAGCTGGCTGCTGAAGTCAAAGACGATGATTCCGTAAGAACAGGAACTCAGACACAGTTAAATAAGTTGCTGCGCCTCATAATCATCATGTCTGAGATGCGAACTACTTATGTTATCATTCATCAAGATCGGGTTTCTGTGTTAGATCAGCAATAGACGTGTTGATTCGCCAGTTGGGGGTATAGCTCAGTGGTAGAGCATTTGACTGCAGATCAAGAGGTCTCCGGTTCAAATCCGGATGCCCCCTTTTTCATTTGATCTTTCTTGATTTGTATATAGTTTTTTTTTTAACGCCGTTGTGCTTATTTATTTGATCTCACAGCCGGGGAAGAAGCTGCTGAGGTTCCCTGCCTCAGCCGACTGTCTGTCCGATGTGGAGCCGGACACCAGGCTGATGGTCAGGGCCCAGAACAAGAAGAAGAAGAAGTCTGGAGGCTTTCAGTCCATGGGTAAGAGCCAGTGGAGAGTTTCCACACTAGGACGCACGTACACTGGTTTCTCCCAGTATCGGAAGTTCAGACATGCTCTGAACTCTGGATGATCTCCTGAAGTTATCAGCAGGGGGCTGTGTGTGAGAACGCAAATGTACGAGTCAGAGGCTCCGGACAATCTCTGGATTTTCTCCTGTCAGCCCCTTAGTGGTGGAGCAGCCGGGTGCCACAGACAGAGGCAGGAAGTGGCATTTTAACTCTGCTGCGTAGATCATGTGATCATGTTTACAGCAGACATCTTTTCATCTGTCGCGTGTTAGAAGCGTCATCAACCCCCCCAGGGGATACCCCGCTGTTTTCTCACATGGTCTTGTCCTAGATTTCTACGGAATAAAGTCCGTAGAAACTGCGGAACGTCTCACCCAGACATTTGCGTTCACACATACACCTCCTCTGGAGAAAATACGTCTAGTGAATGTCTGCGAGCAGCTTCAGATTCAAGGGCCTTTGGTGATGTGGGTGGACACTGGTGTGGTTGTACTGTAAATAATAAAGCATGATCTCAGCGTTGGAATGTTTACACTATGTCCTGGCTCCTGTGAGCTGCGTCACCCCTCAACCTAAACGCTCCGGAGACTTTCATGTTGTTGTTAACACATGTAACTGGAGATTCTCCTGCTGCGTTCTTCAAATGTGAAAGGCAAACTCATGTAAAGTCTGATTTACTGTTATTTTATGTGTTTTCAGGTCTCAGTTACCCCGTTTACAAAGGGGTCATGAAGAAGGGTTACAAAGTCCCAACTCCCATCCAAAGAAAGGTATGTCAGAGTCTCTTCAGGATTCCTTCATCAAACAGCTTTTACAGCTAGACAGAGATTATTTAATTCCTTTTCCCTTTTTCTCCCCCACCTCAGACTGTCCCAGTGATTCTGGATGGCAAGGACATAGTAGCCATGGCCAGGACCGGCAGCGGTAAGACGGCCGCCTTTTTGGTTCCCATGTTCGAGAAGCTGAAGGCCCCTCAAGCTAAATCAGGAGCCAGAGCCCTCATCCTGACCCCCACCAGAGAGTTGGCCCTGCAGACCATGAAGTTCACAAAGGAGGTCAGGCTGAATGAGGAGTTGCTTCTTGTGCTTGTTTGTTTAGGAGTTCACGGTGTCTGTTGTTTGTTTCGCAGATTAATTAAAGCAGATTCATTCACATTTGCAAATGGGTTTTCAGTTTTAAAAGGGAAGTGTCTATGGTCGCTCAACAGAATATGTGGCTCAGCTGATGAATAAATCCTAATCGACAAATTCATTAATGTGCATTGTCTTTGTTGTTGCAGTTGGGAAAATTCACTGGACTAAAGACCGCCTTGATCCTCGGTGGAGACAGGTACGTGACTCCTCCATCGTCTGGTGCTTTCAGTTTATGGTTTAAATCTTTAATGAGTGGACAGTAATCGTCTGTGCTCTTTTGCAGAATGGATGATCAGTTTGCTGCCCTTCATGAAAACCCTGACATGTGAGCATTTTGTCTTTGATTATGTTGTTTATCTTAAAATCCACGCATTATATCCCCAGAAATCCTGATCTCTGTCCTTTTACCGCAGAATCATCGGCACCCCCGGTCGTCTCATGCACGTCATCACGGAGATGAACCTGAAGTTGCACAGTATAGAGTACGTGGTGTTTGACGAAGCCGACAGGTGAGAAACGGAGCCGTGCATTTGGAGCTGACATATTTTCATAACACGGCTTGGATTCATTTCTCTGCATCTGTTAACGTGTCCGTGTTTCTCCTCCACTCAGGTTGTTTGAAATGGGTTTTTCAGAGCAGCTTTCGGAGATCATCCGCCGGCTGCCAGACACCAGACAAACGCTGCTGTTCTCTGCCACTCTGCCCAAACTGCTGGTGGAGTTCGCCAGAGCCGGTAAAATCAACTTTACATTCTTCATCCTGTGAACTCATCAGTTCGGTTTTTGCATGCATCCATTGTGATTGATGAGGGTTTTAAATCAGTTTTTGCGCGATGTCTTCATCTTCGTATTGATGTTCACAATTTTTCCAGGACTGACAGAACCAGTGCTAATTCGTTTGGACGTGGATTCTAAACTCAGCGACCAGATTAAGGTAAAAACGTTTTTTTTTTACTTAAAATGGGTCAACTTAATAGACATTGATTATATGAATCTGATTTTATTATCTGCAAAATTGTGCTATGAACATGTTTTTGGTATTTATTAACTGGAAAATGTAATGTTTTGTACGATTTTTTTTTTTTTAGTGCATTTTAAAAAATCTATTTCAAACAGCTGATGTGACAGGGAGCTCCTTAGACTTATAGTGATCCTCACTTTGTATCTGTCCTACCCTTCCAAACGGTTTTAATTTCTCCTGTCTTTCCCCAGCTGTCATTTTTCCAAGTGCGTATGGACGATAAGCCGGCAATGCTGCTTCATATTCTCAGGAACGTAGTGAAGATTCACGAGCAGACGGTGATCTTTGTAGCCACCAAACACCACGTCGAGTACGTGAAGGAGGTGAGATGCAAACAGCAGAATAACTCAGATGAAAAAGCTTTTATGATTAAAAAAATGTTAACTTGTTTTTATTTTTGCTCTTTAGCTGCTTACTTCAGAAGGTTTGGACTGCGCCTACATCTACAGCGCCCTCGATCAGACCGCCAGAAAGATCAACATCGGGAAATTTGTGCATCGGAAAGCGATGGTGCTAATTGTGACGGACGTTGCCGCTCGTGGTATAGACATCCCCATGCTGGACAATGTCATCAACTACAACTTCCCCTCCAAGGCCAAGCTCTTCTTGCATAGAGTTGGTGAGTGGCTCATACATAGAATACATGTCCTGGTTTGTCCCTAATTTAATTCAGTGATCAGTCTGATATGACACATTCTAATCAGCCACTTGCTTTTCCCATCAGGCCGTGTGGGACGTGCGGGCCGCAGTGGCAGAACCTACAGTTTGATTTGTCCAGATGAGATGCCGTTTGTCTATGACCTTCACCTCTTCCTCGGAAGGCCTGTTGTGTTCGCCACACCTGAACACTCACCAGGTAAGCTTTGCCTGCCAGGAATGAATCTGCGTCTGCTCAGAAAATAGTAAAAGAACGTTTTATTCATCACTTTCTGCTGCTCAAACCTCCCCTCTCCTCCAGATGAAGACGGTGTGTTCGGCCGGGTCCCTCAGAGCATCCTGGACGACGAAGGCGCCCATCTCGTCACCACTCATGAAAACTCGCTGGACCTGCAGAACATGTTTCGTGTCTCAGAGAACGCCTACAAACAGTACATCAAGTCTCGACCTAGTCCCTCGCCAGAGTCCTTCAGGCGGGTCAAAAACACAGATCTGTCCTGCATGGCGGTCCATCCAATACTAGGTCAGTTTGAAGGAGGATGAACAGTGATGATGAAGCTGAGACAGGAGCTGGTAACAGCATTTCATTGATCTTGTTACAGGGTCAGGTATGGAGAAAATGGAACTCGAGCACCTTCAAATAGTCCATGCCATCAAAAGCTACAAATCCAAAGCGGTGAGTTACATCTGGCACAAATGTAGATGTTGGATTTCCTGCTTACTTGTCATAAAACCTAAAACAAAATCCTTTCATATTCTTCCAGACTATCTTTGAAATCAACTCCAGCAGTAAGACACAAGCCAGCGTGGTGATGCGGACCAAACGCTCCAAGGACATGCGGCTGGTGGACAAATTCAACAAACACAAAGAGGACGTGGCAGCAGAGAGTCGCCTGCATCAGCCCGTCAAACCGGCCCCTGCTGACGAAGATTACACACACAACACTGGCGAGGAGGAGGATGGCGCTCTGAATGTAAGAAATTAATACGATAAGAAGTGAGAAGTGCTAAAATATAAAGAGGAGATGTAAAATAAGTTTTCATTTTTCTTCTAGTGTGTTGGTCATCCAGTTGAAGAATTGTCATTTAATGTGGTTGCACAGTCAAATTGGAAAAATTGGCACTAATCATCCATTCAATGCTAGACGACTCAGGGCTGCCACTAAATGTTTTTTTTTAATCTATTTATCATGTAATCTGCAGTTTATTTACTCAATCAATTGTTTTTTAAATGTCAGAAATGCCCAAGTAGATATTTTTTAAATCTTTATCAAACCATGGATCCAGTGCCCCACAATATTCAATTTATTATTTCATGTAGGAAATACACATTGGTTTTTTGAAATGCCCACATTGGTTTTTTTTTGGTATATATGTAATTATTCATGTCTCCACCAGGAGGTGTTCTCTGTTGTGGTAGGTGGCAAGAGAAAACGAGTGCAGGACGGTGAGGAAGGACAGTCAAAGGACAACAAAAGCAGTCAGAAGGGTAAAGACGAGGACTATTACATCCCCTACAGACCCAAAGACTTCAACTCTGAGAGAGGGTGAGGAAACAGTGCAGTTTTTAATACATGTGTAAAATCAGACACAATTGAAATATATTAACTGTGACTCATGTTCTCTGGTCTTAGGTTAAGTCTTGGCACAGAGGGCACCGCTTTCGAGCAGCAGGCCTCCTCAGCCGTCCTGGACCTCATGGGAGATGATGGAGGCCAGTTAAACAAGAACAAACATATAATGAAATGGTGAGAATTTTAGATTCACTAGCTAACCCTTAATCCGTCTCTCCTCCTCCTCCTCCTCCTCTCTGACATCTTAATTCTTCCGATTCTTTCCCTTCAAACCATAACGTTGTCTCTCTGTCATTGGTAGGGATCGTAAGAGGAAGCGCTTCGTGAGCGACACAGGAAGGGAGGACCAGAAGAAGAAGCTCAAACTAGATGGCGGTCAGGTCATCAGGAACAAGAAGAACAAGAAGAACTTGTATCCTTCCAACCAAACGTCTTTCTGTACTTCTCTGTTACCGCCGCTGCTAGTCTCATGTTTCACTGTTTTTTAGCTGCATCGTGGACCGTTTGTCTGACCTTAACCTAATGACAGTTACGAGGAGTGGAAGACAAAGTACAAGGTGGATGATGGAGAATTCAGCTCAGTTGGAGAATCGGGAGGATCCGGAATGAGGCCAGGAGGAGGTAGAACTCACAACTTAAACACTGTAGAACTGATAAATTACACCTGATGAGAGTGAATACCACACTCACATCTGACTGGTTAAATACAAGGCTGCTGCTGGTTAGCTTAGCACAGAGACTGGAAACATGGGGGAACTGACTACAGCCTTACATTATGTCTTTGTTCCTTTTTTCTGGCCCTTGTGCTAAACTAAGCTAAGATTCAGTCATGACACTAGTATATGTTTCCTCATCTAATATATCTCTTACACCAAAATTAGCAGGTGAATGCAGATTTTTTTTAAATCCCGGTTAAACCTGCTAAAAAGGCAATTGACTTGCCCCTGGTGAGTCAGGTTTGAACGAACCCATCATAAAACCTCTGTCTTGCCAATGTTGCAACCTGCATGATATGAAAAAAAACAACGTTATTACACATTATTCCCACGATGTAATAAACAATTAGACAAACATGGATGGCGTCATAACGTTGTGCTGTAAAAGATGCAGCATCAATGTCTAGACTGCCCAATAAAGAAGAAATAATTAGTGCTCTCACCCACGTGTCATGTTTCCATCGCTGCTGATCGAAGTTGGAGCTGCTCTGAGCCATTTTGAATCTAATCACCTGTAAGTTCTTTAATTTCTGTCATTGTAACAAGTTTTTTTCTCAATGCTTCTCTCTTCTGTGTCGTCTGTCTGTCAGGTCGTGGTCGTGGTCGCGGTCGTGGCCGTGGACGTGGTGGTGGTGGACGTGGTGGTCATGGTCCTAGCTTCCAGAGCCCTGGGGGCCCACAGATGACGCCCGGTGGCCGCAGAGTGCGCTCCGAGCTCAAGACGCGTGAGGAGATTTTGAAGCAGCGTAAGAAAACGGAGAAGCAGCAGTTCCTGCAGAAGGGAGGGCTAAAGAAGCTCCGCTCCAGCAACAAGCAGTGGGCTGGAGAAGTTAAGAAGTCAGGGTTTGGACGGGGCGGTCAGAAGAAAGGCAAGATGAAGAAGAGAATGTGAGGAGGATAATCACGGGGGGGGGGATCCTGTGGGAGACTGATGATCAATGGCACGACGAGGGACCGACTGATGAAGACCAGATTTGTTCCCATCCCCCCCCTCAAGATTTTCACGGTGCCTTGTATGATTGAGGATTGAAGGAGAAGAACTAAGGAAAGATTTTCCTGAGATGTTCTTCATCTTTTCTCCTCATCACTACCTGAACTCTGTATTTGTCACAGAGTGAAATTAAAAGAAGGATCCAATTAACTGGATTTTCGTCTTTTAAACGTGTTTGGCAGAATTATCTGCTTCAATGGTTTTGAGTACTAAAATTTGTCTATACACATTATCTAATGTCATAATACACATCTGAAAAAGACAATATCCTGTGTCATGTCTTCTTTTGCAGTCAGTGACATGTTGATCGAGTACATCTGGGAAATTACAAACGAGATATACAGCTCAATTAGTGAGTTTATATCACACGGGGCACTGGGGTCTCTATATCTGATGTTCTTCAGATTTTGTGGCTGTAAATATGGTAGTTTTAGTTTTTGAAAACCATTATTATTTGCTGTTATGCTGTTGGTTCCTGCTGGTGTAAAGAGAACGTTCCCAGTTATTCATCTCTAAAAATTGTCTTATTGTCCATTTAAGTTTAAATTTTTTCTAAAAAGCCTTGAATCCACTGTTTGTGTAAAACATAAATGAAGGTGTTTGTACTCCATCATTAAGAATTACTGGTTAGAAATTGTGATTTAAAGGCACAATGCTGCGCTCCTGTGGTGGGAAAGTAGAACTGCAGCTGGATCACCCTCAGAACCACTTATTCAGGGATTGTTCACTTTTTCCAAACTATAAACCTTTGGACTGGCACGTTTTTATTGTTCTGCAGAAAATAATTGATACGTTTAAGTGCCAGGTTTCAGACTTAATTTGACTTGTTTCACCTCATGACCCTTTATTGTAGTTTCATTTCTGAATGTGCCGAAGAAAAACATCCTGAACAAATCAATGCACAACTGTCCAAATACTTTTGGCCTACACAGGATAACCGCATTTGTCTATAAAAGATAGTTGGACAGGATGGTCAGGATGAAGCTCATGTAAGTTTATATTATTATGAATCATGTTATTTTATTAAATTTATCTGTAAATCTAAATTTTACAAATCTTTAAATTGCTTTTTATATATTGTTCCCTCAGCAAATTGTTTTTAGTTTTATCGTCAAACGATATGCATTGAGATATACTGCAACTTTTTATTAAAATATACCGCAACTTCCTGAGATATACTGCAACTTTCTTTTAAAACTTTGTTTTTTGTATCGTGTGGCCACTATCACATTAGATTTGAGTTTTTCCTTCATCAATACAACTTGTCCCCCATCTGAGAAGCATCACGTTCAACTGCTTTCTGTGTCTTCATGTCAAATCATCATGTTATTTATTCCTCGTAGGAGATGCAGCAGTCGATCATCCAGCCTGGAGGAATTCTTTTATATCTCCAGCTGCTGAGAAGGTGCAAAACAGGACCACATGCAGGGCGGCCTGAGAGGACAGGGCAGCACGACACCAGCGCAAGCGAGAGAGACAAGTAGCCCAGTGCATCTGCTTGTGGTTACACTGCCGACTGCTTTCTGATGATATGCGTCCAGGCTATCACAGGTTATTTATGGCTCTGGCTCCTCATGGGCCGAGGCTCTGCCGGGAAGATTTGTGGCTTCCAGTCGTCTGCGTGAATGCTGCTAAAGATGGGCGGAAGATGGGAGGTAGGTGCGTTGGGTAACGTATTTGTTCCAAACACTGTCTAGTCACCATGGAGACAGTGATAGGACACAATCCACGGGGTATATAAAGTTTCAGTTTACTTTGTAGCTCCAAAAACCCCCCCCCAACTGTTTCAATATTCCTGATTTATTACATTCAATCCACAAAGTATATATATTTAAATGCATTAACTGTAATATCTATATATTGCCTTCATAATTTTGGTGCATAGCTCAAAAACAAAGCTTCATGATATCGTAAAAATTAAGAAATGTGCATAATAAGCTATTGTAAATATGCTGGTAATATAGATACATTTCCACATGTTTATATTTGTATGGTGTACTGTACATGCATATGGCATAAAGTATATACAGTATATATTGGAATGTGTATTATGAATGTGTTTCATATATATAAATGCATAATACCCATTCCTCTGAAAAACTGCAGAATATAGATAAATTTACACTATTATGAATTCTGTATTCAACTACTGTGTATTCTGGAGTATTCAGTGTCTTACCCCAGATATCGTATTTTTCAATGTGACCACATTCTGTCCACATTTGTGTTAAAAGTGAGAAAAGTGCAGTAAAGAAAGACGATGACTTAACAGACAAGTGAAGCAAACACAAATTTCTCACTTTCCAAATCAGAGTTTAATCAAAACAGAAATACTCAATTGATTATCTCTAATCCTCAGGCGTTCCATTGCCTTTCATGGAAATAAAGGTGGTTGTGTGGAGGCTTAAATATCTACTGATACTTGAAATGCTCACCTGAACATGTTCTAGCTATAAAAAGATATTTGTGGGAAACAACATCACGCATCTGTACTGTCTGTCCCTGAGCTATCTGTGACCAGAACAAGCTGCAGTGAAGGAGCTTGTTTCACTGATATCATTTAATCCTGGCGCAGAGATACGGAGCCACGGCCGGCCTTTACCCCCTGTCTATCTGATGACCCCCCTCTCCCCTGTCCCAGCTCTCTCTAGTGCTACAGCAGCTCTCCAGTCATCGGGACCGGCAGCGTTATCACTGCTTAGGGTTCCCAGGACTGACACAGCATCCACTTGAGATAACGCAGAAGAGCCTTGAGCATCAGAGCTCTGCTGCTAACATTACAGTGGGTTAGAAACACTGGGCACTAGTTACATAGGTGTGTATATATGTTGTCAGATCCACAATGTGACAGGCCTGAAAAAGGTTTGTTTTATTTGTTTTATATGCTCAATGAATGTGCACATCAGTATTGGACTTTGTTTTGCCAACGATTAAGATTTTTCTGACATTGCTCAAACGGCTTCTGCATTTTCAACAGCAACTAGAATATCACTCAGTAGAGCTCATACCTCCAACAGGCCCCTTAGATTAATTCAAGCTGCACCAGATAACACATATTCATAGATATCAGTCTTCTAAATATTCCATGAATTATTCCCTGGGTGAATCAGTGAAAATGTCAGAAAACGCATTTAATGTCTCACAATGATGAAGAAAGTGGAACAAAATAATAATCCTGGATATGCTCCCTGATTCAGATCTGCACGAAAAACTTAAAGAGTTCTGCCTAGATGCATTCCACATAACTCCACCAAGTTTATTGGTAATCCATCGAGATTTTGCGTAATCCTGCTCACCAACAAACCAGCCAGCAAACAAATGGACAGGGGGGAGAAAAGGTTATGGTATGGTTTAGAAACATATACAACACATGCATCCAATTAAACTTTACATTTGCTGAATGAACATTGAAAATTATGCAAAAGTCAGTATAAGTATGTGTAGACAGACACAAAAACCTCCCTTAAGTGCTATCTGCATTATTTATATAATCCAACCTCAAACTGTCACTGGACCGATGAGTGAAAAGGGCATAAATAGAAAAAATATGAAGAAGAGTATAAATTATACAATAACAGATTAATGCTCCAATGTCATGGTATTGAAAAATGCCAGCAATCCTATATAAAATCATAAAACATACTGTCCACAACAGGTAAGAGGCGGCCATTTAAATCTTGAAAGGCACACATGCTTTTAATCCAGAAACCCACCCACCTTACTCAGTAACTGTATGAGACCTTCTAGATGTATTTCAGATGTATATCAAGGTTTCTTTCCCCCTGTGGTTATCTCATTAATCTGACTTTATTATCAAACCTGTTATCTGTTTGCAGATGCGTGTGTGTGTGTGTGTGTGAGAGTTGTCTCTGTTATTGTTTCCCGAGCGTCCGTCCCTGTAGTCTGGCTCCCCTCTCCTCCTCCTCCTCCTCCTCCTCCTCCTCTTCTCTGCGTGCTCCCATCTGACGATAAGACTGCTGCCTTTTCTCAGGCTATCGCTTACGAGGCAAAAGGCCACTTGAGGAATGACAGGGCCGACATGACTGACATTAGCCGCTGTCGCCTCAGCAGGTTCCATCCTCGTGCAGACGAATGCTGACGACTCACGACCATGTTGAAAACCATCAGGGGCCCTTTTTGTTTCGTTGTTTATGGAAAAAGGTCACGCTACAGCTCTGCTCTGATATCTGGAGCTGAGATGCTGTTGGGTCAAACGCTGGTGAGCGTGGTTTAATGTCCTATTATAATTGCAGTGCTGTGGCTTTGTTTTGGAAACAGGCAGCTCGTGAAGATGTTTGGAACAAGCTGCCATGCAGACGCCTAAAGAGGGAGCCTTGAATTAGCTTGATCACATGGGAGGGACTGCGCAGTCGGTCTCGGGGCCAGAAACGTCCTAATTGGAAGTAAAAAACGTGTGCTGGGGTTGTGTGGGCTGCGGGCCACGTACAGTAAACTGAATAGGAACCAGACTGAGTGAAAATGATCCCACCAATCTGAATTCCTTTGAATTTCTCTGATGAAGTGAGACAAGCTGAAGGTCAGCGGAGATGTGAACCAGTTGTGGTTGAAAAAACACTTTTTGTTGAAACACTATATAATACTTAACTTTTCCCAGTGTGTCTTTACACTTTCTGGATAAATCTGCCATATCAACATCTTTTTCTTTAAAAACATGACATTTTATAAGTCCTCGTTGTATCAGCGGAAACCTCTGACCCCCAGCGTGCCCCCTAACCTGGCTCACCAACCTACACGTGCACTCCCTCACGTGCCCTCCACCATGAACCTCCACCTCTCATTTGTTATCATTACGTTGTGATGTTCAGTTAAAAGGCTGGGATGCCAAGAGAACTCCACAGTAATGATCATTTTAATATGTCAGGCACATCCGGGACAATTTAGGATCTGAAACTCACAGATGTTTGTCATAAATACTCTTAGTGTCTCATTTTAATTCCCTCCTCTAATTCTCAAATCATCCAATCCAATGCTTGTGGATCGAACGGGGGGAGGGGGAACTAACCGCAACCTGCCAATTGTAATTAAAGGACATCCTTCAAGTCCTGAAAGCTGCGTCTCTGCTGTGATCTGTTGCTGCCGTCAAGCCATAAATCTGGATGCACCCTCGGAGAATGGAGAGGGGCTTTTCAGCAGGGACTGTTACGTGTAACGTCAAGCTGCAAGACAGTGTTTCCGCTGCTTGAAACACAGTCGGCACACAAAGATGCCTTTTTTCAGTTTTGCACCTATTTTTCTTCTCTTTTTTACTTCTCTACTCCCAGCATCTTCCTGACCACAAACAATGAAAGAAGAGGATGCTGGGATTGATGTGTGCATTGCGAAGTGGAAAAGTTGGTTAAATATACAACTAGAGGGCAGAGTTCAATAAAGTCTCTTGAAAATGGAAATTGTATCATTAAAAACACACGAAATGCTGTATTTGTAGAGTTCCAAATCAAAATTCATCCATTTTTAAATCCATATAATTAAGTAAATCGGCATTAAATGAGAGGATGTGTTTGTATGAATGGGTGAAGGTGCAGGAGGGACTGTGTGTTGTGCTGTTAGAGGGAAACGTGTTGGCCTACAGAGCCACAGCTCACTGGTTATTTCGGGGGATGTTCAGGTGCCCGGGGGCCGCAGCAGAAAGTCCTTATAAAGAGCTCCTCTCCGGGTTAGGGTGGAAAGTGGGTTATCAGCTCCACTGTCACTCCTCGAGGAGGCCGACTCGTTTGCATCTAGTCAACACCTTCCGCCCCCTTCGTGGCACACATCTGACCCCGGCTTCCTGAAGCGACCCTTGGCCTTATCCAGGCGCTTTCAATACTTTCTACCACGTTCTACCCGCTCATGCTCTCTTCTCCAAATCCATCTCTAATCATGTTCTCATCCACGGTTTGCCTGCTTTGTGGAGCTCCCCCGCCCCATCTCTGTACATTATTGATGAGCAGCAGGAGCCACGTGTTGTGTTTTGACCATTTCGTGACAACACATTGGGGTTAATGGGATTTCAGTGTAAAGCTGAACTGAAATCGTTGTGCTTATTTTATTATGCACGTGTAGAATAAGTGTGATTCTGTGCAACGTCAAACCGCTGATAGTTCATTTGTATTACATTTGTATTACAGCAGTGAAAGTGTTGCACCCAAAATCAAGTTGGAGTAAGATTCTATTCATTCATCTTTTTTCTTTGACTACTAATCTGGCCTTTACAATTTTTTGTTTGATATTGTACAAGTCTGGGCATATTGAAAAATGTCATTACCACATCTTTCCGTTCCTCCTCTTCTTTTTTTTTTTTTTTTCTTCGTTACCCTCTCTCCTTTCCTCGTCTAAGGAATGTTTTCCCAGACTCTCTCTTCACCCTGTGTGAGCGCTCTGTCTCTCTGTGGCCACGCACTTCATTTGTCTTCGGACGGATCAGAGGAACACAGAAAATCCAAATAATCACATGGACGCTGAAGTAGTAGAAGTCTTTAAGACAAACCCCGGATAACAAGATGACAAAGCTTGTTAAGACAGAGGCCTTGAAAGGTTATTTTATTTGGTCCTATTTAACCAGTATTAGGACACTTTAAGGACATTTCATTATTTTCACATTGGAGATGAGTTATGTTTGAGGTAGCAGAGCTTTGGAAAGATTTAATTATTTAGTTGTGAGCAGAATATTTAAGTAAAGTATTTTAGTTTTGTGCCATAATTTAATACTAAAATAGAGTATAACACATTGTTCATAAAACTTTTCATTTGTTCTAATATTGCCTGTAATTATCAACTTATCCCTTGTTGCAAAAATGTAACATAGAATGAATTAATAATTTCTTTAAATATAAGTATTTTATAGCCCTATATATACATATATACAAATAGCTGTAATCATCTTATTTCCTCCTTCTGATATAAAGTTTTATTGCTGTGGCCACATAATCCAATCTAATATCTTTTTATGAATAATTCCAGTATGTTTTATAGTATTTCTCCAAACGCTTATCTAAAAGACTTTAAGGTTTTGTTTGAGTTTAGGCCTAAAGAAAAAGCAGCTTCACACATCTGTCACATCATTTACTGCTGCACTTACCTTACTTACCAGAAGATGGCGCTGCAGCCATTGTCCAAGGTCAGACATAAGACGCCTGAAGGCCGGAGAGCTCTTCCGGGCCTCTCATCGAGGTTTGAGCTCTGGAAGCTTGTAATGTCACAAGTGGCCGTCGCAGAAATGTTTGTATTTAGAACCACTGATCAAAAATATGCCGCAGCTTCGGAAATTGGCTGCAAACTTTCAGAAACATTTTGTAGGGTCAAGGTGGTTTTAGGAATTTGGTGAACGCCTTCTGCTTGGACTTAGTAGATAAACCATATACACATAGAGAGCCAGGTGCAGCTATGCTATACATCTGGTGTGTTGAGTAATATAGATGTGAAAGGCAGAATGACCCAAAATTACAGTTAAAGTGACTGGGGGGGGGACGGGGGAGACGGGGTGTCGTAACCTTTTCCATAAGGAGAATTGAGGGTTGTGATTGGTTGAAGACTATTTTCCCATCTCTCTCCCTCCTGCTTCCTGCCGTCCCCCCCTCTCACGCCAGACCCTGAATGGCACGCAAGGCCCTGACCACCACCGCAGCGTGGCGCCAAGGGGGCACAGAGTTTGTGTGTGTGTGTGTGTGTGTGTGTGTGTGCGTGTGTGCGTGTGTGTGTGTGTGGTGTGTGCGTGCCAGCCAGTTTGCAGGGCCGAGACCCCGGATATGTTGTGGGAATGTGCAGTGGACAGGGGCCAGACAGGACGTGACCTTCTGGAGGAAGCTCAGCCGGCCCTATAGGCCAAGCGGCTATCAATCAACACCCTTGTCCCGCCCCCGACTGACCACTTCAAACACACGGGAGGATTAGAGCCATGACCAGCGCTTTTAATTTTATATAAATTAGCAAATAAATTAAGAGACACTCACCGTGAAACGAAACCAATTCAACCAATTAATTCATTCCTCTATGATAAAATAAATAACAAACACATTTTTTGCTAAAACCTTCAAAAGAAATGCTTCTTTCTCAAGTTGGCTCAAACATTTCCCCCCAGTTTAAAGCAGTGCAAGTATTAATTTAATAATATCATCAGTAATCTCTGCTGTCTAATTACAGAATGTGACCTAGATCTGTACCGGTCACCTGTAACTGGTGGACATGATTATTTATTAGTCTTTTGAACCCCACTGTAATTTAGCAGGGGCACTTTCATTACTCCCTATGCCCGGTATCAGCAGATCAAAGCTCCATGTTGATTTTTCTCCCCTGCAGGCTGTCCAGGGCCCAACCTGCACCTCGGACAAATGACCAACAGGTCAGGAACTCAGTTCCGCTGGGGGTAGAGGCCGAGGGCCCCGGACTGACCCTGGACTGATGCCACTTCGTGTCTTGCGGCTTTCAGTTTCAGACGAAGCAGATTTAACATCTTTTTTTTGGTGTGGTGGTGCAGCACAGATGGAGGAAGTGGCGATCACAATGATGAGATGATGGATTTCTAATGACCATGTTTCAGCTTATTATTGTCTGTATCGTGTCAGTGTAAGTATCTACTGCTCTTTAATCATATCATTGTTAATAATGACAATAAAGGGCTCAAAATGAAAAATGCTGCCATGGGTTTGTCAATGTTCCCCTTCACTGTGGGAATTGCAGCAAACATCTGGACGCAATGGAGAGTTCAATTCAAGTTTGTTACGAAACTAATTTGCACAAGTGTTTCTGTGTGTTGTGAGAGGAAGGAAAGCTTTTTTTATCATCAACAAAGAGAAAATCATCAGTTCCGTAACTCAAACAGATTTCCTTATTTGTAATTATACACTTAAGTCGCACATGAGGATTTTTTATTATATTCCTCTTTAATTCTGACCAGGAACTACAAACAAGACAGTTATTGACTGAGGGGAAAAGTCTTTTCAGATTTCCTCTAATCAGGCATTTTTTCACAGAACAGAAAATCAAAGAAAATCCAAAACGGATCAACCAGATAAAGATGCAAGACGAGAATTAAGAGACAAATGAACGTGTTGTCCGTGTCTGGGAGAAAATGGCTAAAGGTGCTAATTAACAGAGCTGTCAGTGGTTCCTTGAAGTGAAGTGAACTTGCCGATAAGCAGAGTGGCTGGTGGGGTGGGGGTGTTGACGGTGGAGGGGCCCCCCCCAAGCCATCTGGACCTTGTTCTCCCAGAGAGCGGGGCCGTGGCACAAAAAAAACATGGTGTCGTTGGCGAAGACTGGAGAAGAACGTTTTTAAAGGAAAATATGGTTTGAATGTGTTTTTTAAGAAAACCGGTGTTGACAGGTGCTGATGGTAAACAGGTTGTAAAGTTTGGTAAAGTAAAGATGGCTGTAGGATTAACAGGTTCAGGCAAAATGTGAGTTTTTGAAAAAAAACCAGAATTAGCTTGATAAAACTATATCTGGTTGTGAATGTTTCCGTCTTTAAAAAAGCAGTTTATGCATTTTTGGTGATGTGATGTCATTAGGTTTAGTCAGAAATCAAATATGCACAGAAAGTAAATCTGAAAACGCAAACATTTTGTTTAAATCCAATTAGAATCCCAACAGGTATAAGACACCAGACATATTGGAGCTCATTAAATGCGTGAGGTCTTGTTTTCCGGACGCCTCTCGCAACAAATGGACGGATCTTCTCCTTCCCGCTTCCTCCGTCACCTTCGGGCGGCGCAGCTAAAGTGCTGCCCTGTGACCGCGTATATAGCTCATCTCCTGCAGGTAATCAACCATCATTCTTTCATGAGGCTGTGAGTGTTCAGGAGAGACTCTGGATCTCCCCTGCTGCTTCTGCCAGCAATACATCCTGCTACACGTCAGGGAACATGACAAGCGCACTCCCTCCCAGCTCATTGCACCTGAACACACTCCTCCGTCCCATGACATGATAGGTCAAATCGGATCTCTCACGGCTCCGCTTTTGGTAAGTCGGGCCGCGTCGAAAACGAGGGAGCTGAGGTAGGATTTATAGAGATGATTAATTTCTAACACATTCTAACCCGTTATTCTTCAGTGTGTTTGGTTCATGGTTTTTCACACAGAACAAAATTGATTACTTTGCGTAGTGGTTTGTGTAAAATAGTTGTAAAAATACATTAAGGTTATAATTTAATGTATCTAAATATAAATGCTGGGCCGATTAAAATGCTGCACAAGTTTTGGAAATGGTTGTTTTGTTCGACTTCCCAAATTTTACAACAAAAGGTAAAGAAATTTCCACCACCAGAGGGCAACTGGATAACTTTCCTTCCTCCATCAACAAAGAGAAAGTCAGTGTTTCTTCCCCAGATTTAGCAGAGACCTCTGTAAATCCACACATTTATCTTTATGGAGCTCTGAAGATGCCACAGTTATAATATTGGGTTGCTGCTTATGACACGATTCCTGGTGTTGTGGCTATAACTGTGTCTTTTCCTCTGATTTGGAAACTCCAACACTATTGGCTGTCTTAAGATCAGAGCAAATGCAACACTCGCTATATTAGCAATACTCACATGGCATATTAAACTGTTTCTGCCCACAAAATGTCATCTGGCTGGTACTTCAGTGAGTCCAAAGAGTACGGTACAAGAGAGATGACAAAAAACATGTTATTATAATGGCAGTCAAAGCACAACCGTCCCCTTGAATTGAATAAAGCTGCACCAAATTTCACACACTCATAGATTTTAGTTTCCTAATTATGCTGATTTTTTTTTACCTCAAGATCCATTAACTTGTCCCTGGGAAATTTGTGGAAATGTCAAAAAGCTGAATGTTTGGTCCAGATGTGTTTCAAGATTTAAAGGTGTTTTTCTAAGCTCATACCCCCCCCCCCCTTCCTCCTAGTTTCAGTAGTTTGTTTCCTGATCCTAACAGACATTAAACTTTAATAAACTCAGATAAAAATTATTGCTAGAAATAATTGCATCTTAAAGTGTCTGGCACACTTGATGCTCTATACACCTGAAAGATTAACAGGTAGGACAAACCTGATGTAAATGATCTTCTCTTATATCTGTAGTATAATCAATTAAACATGTTTGTTGTAATGAAAACTGTGAAACCCCGTTATCACATTAGTTTTATCCTTTTTCTTTGGAAAATGTCTCAAATTACTGAAAGTTGTCGTCGGTCTTTCACTGAAATTAATTTATTAAGATTAAAAATACTGCAGATTAGTTTTACTGTATTTTTGGGAGAATTTGTGCACATTTCTCCAACCGCGGGACTTTACTCACTGGAGGTTTCTCGAGCAGGTGAAGAAATTCTAAGCGTTGGTCGCAGGAGGTTATTGGACTGCTGAAGTGCCTTTGAGCAGTGCTCTATCAATGAGAGTTTTATGAAAATGAGCCATTGCTGAATTTTTTGTGAGATCCTAATTTCTAAGTCAACACTGGAATAACTGAAACAGAAACTTTCTTAGTCTGACGTTCAGATGTGGTGAAATGAGACTAAACTGAACCACGGCCCACTGATCAAAATGGCGTCCCTCCCTTCCCGTCACATCTTCCTTTCATGTAATGACATCGCTTTCTTTACAAAGTTGGCGTTTTACCATTACATGGTTTAAATTTTTTATCTGCTCAGTATTATTTCTCTGTTTGTGCTTTACAGAGCAGAGGACATTTGACACGTCGTCCACAGTTTTCAGGCCTTCTGTGTATGAAGAATTACTGCAGTCTCCTTTTCTTTTCCACATCATCCCTCTGTCTCAACGTATTTTTTATATATGTGCAGTTTGTGTGTGTGTGTGTGTGTGTGTCAACATTTGTGCGTGTGCATGCACCCGTCATTTGCACGCCTGCGTTCCGTGAGACATGGTATTATCAGTGCGGTTCACTGGTTCAACGAAAAATGGCTGAAATGATATCCAGAGCTCAGACATCAAACACCAGAGGCCACGTGAGTTATGGTGCATCGATCGACTGCGAGAACAAAGGGAGCGATGGTTAAAGGGATGGAAATCGTGGAAAAGAGAGAGAAAAAAAAAGAAGAGATAGATGAAGCAGACAGAAGACAAGCAGCCCGGGGTCTGCAGCAGATTCTGTTCGGGGGTCTGAGCCTCTGGGGTTTATGTCAGTCAGGATCTGGAGGAGAAGTTGCTCCCTTGAGAAAAACAGTGGAGAGGAAAGGAGAGCGAAGGATGCAAGGGGATGTGTGGGGCACCGAGAGGCTGGATGATAGGTGACGTTAACCAGGTGCCCTCGTGGCCCAGCTGCCAATCCATCGCTTTCCCTTCTGCTCCTCTACAGTAAAACTCTACAGTGAGTGCTTCTTTTTTTTTTTTCTAACAGGGCTCAAAGTCAGGTGCTGCTTTGGAGCATGCATGGCTGGTGAGTTTCCGTCCGACTGCGTCTGTTTCTCTAAGTTGTTACAGTTGTGTACGGGCACATGTCTGGATGTTGATGAATAACCAGGCCCTCCTTGGTTATCTCCACTTCCTTTAGAGTTTCAAGTGAGAGCCAGATGTAGCTATCCATCTTAATCTTTCCTCTCATTTAGTCTGCTGGATGCAGTCGGAGCCTGTTTTACTTTTCATTACGTTATCAAACACTGGACGGACGACTTGTTACGGGGGGGGGGGTAATCTGGATGTGTTGAGTATATTGTCAGCGTCGCATATCAAATCTGTGCAGTAATAACTCTAAACCGAAGCAATCTAGACACTGTCTGACAAAAGATGTGTGACCCCAGGAAGCCTCTTCATGTACCCATAAAGATTTAATTTCCTCTAGTCATATTAATGCTAATGCATTTGAGATGTACTGGAGTAAAAAGCTTTTGAGGAAAAAGACTCCCTGAGTGTTGAGTCAGTGGAGATGGGGCTCCTCACACCAGTGTACATGTCATGCTGGGATTTCTATTAAGTGACTATACGTTACATGATAAAATATTCAACACAGTCTACGTCCCACTGATCTATGGTCTTCTGGACTGGACCAACAAAAACCTGCCTGTAAATCTAAAACCTCAACCTATGATGAGTCTAACAAAACCTTGTTAAAATGTTTGTTTTACCACAAGTGGAAAGAAAAATGTAATTATGGACCAGAAATGTATTTTCACGGTGGGGCAGCCGAGGCCCAACAAGCGCCACTTCCTGCCAGAGGTCATTAATTTGCCTCCTGCACCGCAGATTGACAGCGTGCGCCCTTGTGTGTTCGCAATTAACGGATTTCAAACAGTGTCTTCCCCGTCGATGACAGACCACGAGCTGCGAAGCTTCTGTCAAACTGTGGTAAATACAACACGCGGCCTCGGATACAGAGATGGACACACACACTCGTGCCAGCTGTTTGTGTTGCTACAAGATAATCCGAACCATGCTTTAATTAAAGAGGGAAGTGATGAAGGGTCCAAACTGATCGAGTCACCCGTGTCGTCTCTGACCGTGAGCTTGTGAGATTCAGTCGCTACCTCAGGACTGACCCAACATGAAAACAGCAACACCAAAGAAACTGTCGCTCTCTGACTCTTGTCGTGCAGTTTTTCCATTTTCCATTTTGATAGCTACAGGAACGTCTTTGCATGAATGTGCAGGTATTTAAACGATATAAGTTTGACATATCTAAATGTTGAAATGTAATTATGAAGCGAAACCATCATAATTTGATGAATTGTATGATTCCGTCGCCAACACAGCTTTGCCCATTTGGATCATTCCTCTCCTGTCATTGATCCTTTCTTCCAAACTGATAATTAAAACAAAGGCGTCCTGTACCTAACACTGCCATGTTTCCCGTCGCATTACACATCGAGTGTCGTGTCCGAGAGCTTTGCAGAAAAGCACAGAGGTGTGTCCAGACAGCAGTAATGAAGCGGGCGAGTGAAGGACTCTGTGCACTGGGCATGTGCACATGCCAAGCGGCCTCTGCAGAGACAGGCACACGGCTGCGGTGCATGTGCGCATGTTCACAGGGCAGCATGCATTGCGCTGCAGTAATTGATAATAAACAGGTCTCGTAGCAGGGATTTTTTTTATTGCTTTTCCAGTCTTGTTAATTCAGAGAAGAAATGCATTGGTTCTTTCCTCCCTGACTCAACTGGTGCTTTCATTGGCTCGTTCCATGAACATACCTTTTGTTATGGGCACCGGCGGCCAGGGGGCTTTGAGCTGTGTCAATAGCAGAGACGGAAATCAGGTGGCTGCCATGTCAGGCCCAACACTGGACGGAGTGTTCGATTGGGAACGGCCCAGTCACAGAGCCGAGCCGTAATTTTCTCTTTCAACAGCCAGTTTCTGTTGAAATAATGTTCTGAAATATAGAAATGAAAATATACGTCGCTGCAGTTAAAGCCATGACATCAACTAATGACAGCTCTTTAGTTTGGTATGACACGGAACATATTCTTCACGTGACACAGTGTGAATCAAACAATATTTCTAATTAAATATTTTTGTCCTGTGTCATGCAACTGTATAAATGCAGTTCTGTTTTCCCTCAATTAGGCATGTAGCAGTCATTATCATATACTCTGCAGCTTGAATGGCTTGAGTTGCATGCATGAATAATTTCAAACAATTCCGTGCAATCACATGAATTTTCACACGCCGAAAATCCGAGCCCCGCGTGGTTACCTTACGCGGTTGCGCTGTTAAAAAACCCCGACATTTTGAAACATATACAGTCGTAGCCAGCCAGCAGGGGGCATTTGTTCTTTGCGGTAGCCAACTATTTTGTGTGAAATGAACCATCCAGATCACAGCCTAACCTGGCCCTTTGTGTAGGGGAGAGAGGTTGAACAGTGGTGAGTGGGGCGGCAGGAGGAGGGAGGGCTGGGAGTGAATTCTTGTCCAAACATTCTGCACGCGGATTTGTATTCATTGCACCCCTGCTGCTATTGATATCATTACGCAGGGTGCTCATGCTGCGCGGAGGGGGCAGGGACTGGCAACGGGGAGGTCATGGAGCTGCAGGCCCTAACGAGAAGTGACACTGGCTCCAGGTCGGCCAAGCATCCACCGGATTTCAATGGGAGCCGCACTTTCCCAGTCAGCGCATTAGATCAAAGATCATTACCTGCTAATCAAAACACATGGACGTAAAGGGGCTTCCCTTCTTCCCCTCCGCTTTTTCGTTAGTCTTTGCTGAGCCGAGGGCGTTTGAGGAGATGGAAGGGGGAAAACAAAAGAGGGGATGGCACCAGCCACGGGACGGGATGGACCCCGTGAAAATGGAAGAACCCCCATCACTTCCTGGGACTCTCTCACTAAATAAGTTTGAGATGAAATGGTCTGAAGCAGTAGATCAATCAAATCAGGTCACACAATCTGGTGCTAAACTATAATTATGCAAAAAGTTGAACACAAAACTCTTTGGTCCCATTCTCGAAACATTATCAGGATCTTCCACCGTGCTTGTGGCTGGAAAGTGTATCCGATGGGACCTTTGGGGGTGCACCTCTGTGTGGACTCTGCTCTGGATCTTTTCCCAGGCCCTGTTGTCTCACTTGCTGCTGCGTCACCCTTGTTAGGTCACTCTCTCCAGTTGGAGGCCGGACAAGGCTGAGCCGCTCTCTACCAGAAGACATGATCACAGGACTGTTGTTCTCCAGATAAGGACAGAACCCCTCGTCTCCTGCTCCTTGAAACCCAGCTTATGATAAGTTGGATGTTTTGCCTTCCATGGCAGTTAAAAAGTTCTTCGGTGTGAAGCTTAAAACACAGAATAGCAACCGATTGAAGACATGAAACAGCCGTGAAGGGGTTTCACCGGCTGCTAAATCGCTCTTCTCCTGACATGCTAACGATTCTGATGCTCTGTTGTTCACTTGCTTCTCAGTAGAATTGGGGTAAGGGGGTGGCAGAAACATGTCGCCTCGGGGTAGAGGCCTGGGTCTTGAAATGTCCGACCCCCTCGGCCAACATGGGACAGAGCGAGAGCGAGGGAGCGCAGAGAGGGGGAGCAGTGGAGCGTATTTTGCTGCTGCACTGAAGGCTCCATGGCCCATTAATCGTTTGTTTGAGTTTCCGCCCCAGCGAGCATGTCATGTCTCCATTAGAGAGGGTTTGTTTCTTCTTCCTGTCCGTCTCTTGGCAGCAGGGGGCTCTCACACATCTCATTTGGCCGTGCACTGCTGTCTGGTGCCAGGCAGACTGTCCTGCGTTTGTGCGTGTGCACACATGTGTGTGTGTGTGTGTGTGTGTGTGTGTGTGTGTGTGTGTGCGTGCATGTGCAAATGGCTACTCATCTCCTGGAGGTGAACGTTAATGCTAATCAAGTTAGGAGGGTGCTGATTCCAATGTGATCTGTTGTACAAACCAAATCCCTCCTAAAGACTGTTGTCAGTTAGTTAAGCCCTCCGACAACAGCGATTCGTGGATTACTCATAATTGGATTACTTTAGTTATTTTTGTAGTCCTTTCCTCGTAATGCAGGAAACAAAGAATCACCATGTCTTACTGACTCAAGTCACAATTATGTTTTTATCGTGTATTAAAATCTAATGTTTGGTATAACATTAGTGAAACAGAGCAGTACACAAGTTATCAGCTGCCTGCCTCCTGCAGAGATACTGTTACTTGTAGATCTTATGTGTTTAGCTAATAAAAAGCACAAAACACTGATGAACTCTTTGTCTTAATTAATACTTAAGCTTCGGTGATAAAACCTGGGACAGAAAATGATCTTTAGGCTGCTTATAAACAACAGGTGACATTATATTGTGTCAAATTTCTGTTAAAATAACAAGATTATGATTTTCAGTATTTAAGGATCGTGATGATTTCGTCCTTTCAAGGTCATGAATTCAATAATCAGATATAATGTACATTAAAGGCAATGGGCAGGACTTTTCAGAAAAGTTCAAACCTGTAAAGTTTCAATTTGTCAGTTTCAAAACTTCATGGAGCCCATCTGAAACCAAATGAGTCAGGATGGTGGTTCACACTGAGCAGTTTTTAGGTACAACATTCCAGTCCGTCTGCTGACTTACTTACTGGGCTCTCTGGTGTAGGAGCTGACCCACACTGCCACGGCCTATCTTGATGTTAGTTTGACCTTTGACCCAAGACTACGCTGTAGACATCAGCCTGCTGACCTGTCAAATGGGTCTCTTTATTCCCGTGACCCATGGAGCCTTCTCCTTTAAACTGAAATATGGCCGCCAAGCCTACAGAAGCCAGCCAATTAGGAAGTAGAAAGAAATCAGAGTGGCACAATGAGCCGAGACTAATAGAGTCGTCTTTATCTGCCGCCCGTCCGTCTGCTCGCGGCGGTGTCTTAATGCCCTCACCGCTGCCGCTGCCGCCGTCCGGCTGCTTATGATGGCGCAGCACTGAAACAATGACGATCATGTCTGTGACTTATGATGACAATAACACTTGAGGGAAAATGAATTTAGGGCTGAAGAAACCAAACAACAATTACAAGCGCTATTGTTTTTATCTGTGGTTTCAGCAGTGGTATTTTCTGATGTGAGTTTTCAGGGTTGAGATTGGGATGATGTATGTAAACACAATGTTAAACAAAGTGGTCAAATTGTTTAACTTAAGTAGAAATGACATTGATGACCTAACATGGCCTCTCTTTGTTGCACCGGTTGCAAAGGTGATTGGGTTACTTACTTTAAAGTTCCTCTTCAATAATCAGTCAATTATTGATTATGACGTTTTTGTCCATTTTCTGGTGTTACACTTGTTACTGATGAATAACTGTTGTCAGTTTTAGTATGGAAGCCCATTTCTGCCAGTAATAGAAATAAAAGGAGAATGCTAAATCAGTAGTAGATCATTTTGAGATACTTAGTCATTATTACGAGTTAGTATGTAATTATTTTGAGTTAGTGAGTCATTATTTTGAGATAGTTTCCGTCTATAATAATTTACAGGATTACTTTTTCAAAAAGTGGCAGGAATGGGCTTCCATAGTTTTGACATTTAGGAAACATTCTGGTACCTTTGCTTTCTCTGTAAAGAAAAAAAAAAGAAAACGAAGCCAGAAGGACATATTGCAATATGAAGAAGGGCTTATAAAGAACCACACAACAGGACAACAACATAAAACTATAAAATTGTGTTACTCCTGCAGTTGTAGTGTGTTATTCTATTATGGTGACGACACCTGTGCGTGCACGTCTGTCCTGTTTATTCACTGACTCAAGGATGATACACTTAAATACTCTAAAAGTACTTACATATCCAGGTATCTGAGGTGCTTCTGGTCACAGAAAGTTCTTTGCATGTCACCGACTCTACCTCACATGTGTGTTGCACTTATTGCGTTTTTCATTTTTCCTCCCTCCCGCCCCATCTGTTTTCCGGTCCTTGTCTCTTTCTCTTTGCACTTGACCGACTCAAAGCAAGTGTTCACATCCCCGAGCAGCTCAGAGACGGCGCAGAAAAACAAAGAGGACCATTGTCTCAGTTTAAAAACAAGGACAGCCATCTCTGGAGGTGTTTCCCTGAACGATTTGCCACACATTTGAGTTACTTGTTCAGTGGCGGCGTCCTCTCATCCCGCGTCCCAGAGGAGGACGAGAGAGTGGCACCGAGGGCCGCAGAGTGTCCCGAGCCCTCGGAAAACTGGGGACAAAATCAATAGCTCACCAGAGTGGAACTATTGTCGACTGCGAGCTGCAATTTCTCACTTTGTCATCCTGAAACACAGCTAATGTTCCCGCTTGTCCTCTGCCTGTGCTGGATTGATATCTGTTGCGCTTTCGAAGATGGAGATGGTTGCTCCTATGAATACTTTCACTTTGTCTGACAGTCAGAGGAATAAACTTTACTTAGTTTCGTCAAAATGTTTTTCAACGAAGTGAAAAACACATAAAAACGACTTTCTTTGTTGAAACAAATCCCAAATTTAAAACATTTTAACACCATCATCAAATAATGCTTGGGTATGTGAAGCATTTTTATTTGATTTAGATGTGATTAAATCGTCTCTAGCTATTTCAGCTGAAAATATTAAATTTCCTGTCTTCTTTGAGTCACTTTCGTATAGACAACAAAACCCAAATTGTTAATTCCTGTAATTGCATTATAATTTGTAATGTCAACAAACTTAACATTCTTTGTCATCCTGCATGTGGCACCTCTAAAATCCAAATTCTCTGTCTGTAGCTTCCCCGGTGTTTAAAAACTTTGATTACAAATAAAGTACAACACACAAAATGTGTATAAAAACAAGTTCTATAATTAGTCAGTTGCTTCAGTAAAATATCTGAGGAATTTAAAACATATTTCCAGGTATTTTGAGTGAGTATAAAAATCAAATTCAAGAGGCATTGTAGAAAGATTTGAGCTTGAAAACAGCCTGAGATCTATTTACACGTACACCATGTATGAATTCAGTAGACACGTCCCAGCCGTGGCTCCATTCATCATGCGCCCGCTCATCCTGCTGAATGTATTTCAGATGTCAGATAAGAGCATCACTCTGATGAGAAGCAGGCTCGGGTATTTTTACTCCAGGATCCACTTCTATCCATTGACCAAGATAATAAAGATGGACTCAAGCGAAGATTACCAACAGCTCCTGCCCCCGACCCGCCCCCATTATATTTCACTGAGCACTCTCGCCGAGCAGAAGGTACTTTGTTAAGTACTTGTTAAGTGTGTTATCCTTTGTACACACAAACATCACCTTGGTAATAACACACCACTGGATGATTTGTATTCTGCACATTTGTGCCTCAAGGTGTTTCGGACACTTTTATCCAGACGTCGTGCTCATTCGGGTTTACATGTCAAATAATGATTTCATAATATCTAAGTATTCTCATTTATTTCACACTTGGCCACCACCTGGGTCCGAGCCAATTGACAGAGGTATAGAGGGTTTTCCACTATCCAGAAGGTCGCCGGTCCGATTCCTGGCTCCTCCAGTCTGCATTCCGAAGTGTCCTTGGGCAAGATACTGAACCTCAAGTTGCCCCCGACAGCCGTGCATGTGACGACAGTGTATGAATGGCGTGGTAGAAAAAGCGCTTTGTGTAGCAGCGCTGTATGAATGTATGCGTGAATGCGGCTGATGCTGTAAAGTGCTTTGAGAGGTCAAGACGACTGGAAAAGCTCAACTTATTTACACTCCATTTACCCTTAACGATTGTCCCTTTAAAGCTGACCTATGCTCTTACTGCTTCTGGAGGTAGAGCGGGTTGTCCACTCTATGAGACTGAACACCAAATTAGCCCTGATATCTGTGTCAGCCAGTGTGTGAATGGTTGAATGCCAGCTCTGAGTGGTCAGTAAGACTAGAAAAGGTGTTATATACTATTTACCTTTACGCCATTTTTTACTGAATCACAAATTAGAGTGAGTTCTTTATCTTTGCAGTTCTTTAGAAGACTTTGGATCATTTTGACCCTAATTCGTGGTCAGTTATCTCCCTCCTGATCTTTTAATCTTCTCATGTTATCAAAAAACTACCAACGTCAGCCCTCAAACTTGCAAAGCTGTAAAAAGAAATGTTTGGTTTGTTTTTGTTTGCCCGTAAGCTCAATTTTAATTTGTGCTAAAGGCCCCACTCCGTCTGTGCTCCACTTGCTACCTGCAGTGTCCTGTGAAGAGTGCATGGCTGGTATTCTACAGCAGGATTCACCTTGTGAACTGTGATTTTTGAAAAACTGTTACACCAACCCTGGAAAAATGAACGTTTTAATTTTGATTCTAAAAATAATTTTAGAAATGATGCCCCAGTAAAAACGTAATCATCAACAATCCTGCTGCACAAAAATAAATTAGATGAATCCACCTCATTTCCTCTCCTAATCCACCTGCAGCTAAAACACATATTTATTGATCTTCAAGCTCCTAATACCTGTTCACCTCCTAATACCTTTTTTTGTGTCATATAGTGCCAGCGGTTCCACATGTTCTATTGCCCTTTCCACTTTCTCTCTGTTTTACTTTTCGGCAGAGTGGCCCCTGTTTCAGCGCCTAAACTTCAGAACAGATCCAACCGCGAGACGGAGGGTCAAGAGGGAAAGTGAGCTTTGAAAGAGTGTACCGCTTAACCTTGACCTTGAGTTTGCATTTCTCTAAATGTGTGTGTGTCTGTGTGTGTGTGTGAGAGAGTGTGTGTGTGCGTCTACAGCTGCCCTGCTCGCCACTTCAGAGAATGTTTACATTTTAGGAGAGGTCTTTATCTCCCCCAAGCCTGGAGTCCCTCTGGGTGAGTTTATACAGCCAGCCACACACACACACACACACACACACACACACACACACACACACACACACACACACACACACACACACACACACACACACACACACACACACACACACACACACACACACACACACACACACACACACACACACACACACACACACACACACACACACACACACACACACACACACACTGCAGCTCAGTGCGAGCCTCCCATAGAGAGAGTAAAGGGAGAGTGCTGTCACACACTCATCAATCTCAGCTACGTTCTGGACCGACGCCGGGAGCAGCAGTTCTCTCCCTGAGAGCTCAAACACTGCAGAAGTAGGTTACCTTCCTTCAGTGTGGATCTTGGAAGGAGAGGACCAAAAAGATTGTATAAACTACAGCAGCAAAGGTATACATAGACATAGAGGTGACCATGATGGAAACTTGTGTAACATCATACCTTAACCTAGACTTTAATGGCGGTAACTGAATCACCGAATTCCACATTTGCGGCACTCAATTTTTCACGTTTCTTCCAAGAGTCTCCAGCGGTTACTTCTTTGGTCACTTGCAGCGTGAAAACCAGTGGCTCATGTATCACCGAGCCCAGTCTAGATTATACTGTAAATGACACTTGGAGATTGCAGCTATGTGTGTGTGTGTGCAGTATTTTTAAAGACCTGGCTATCATGGCTGGTGTCTGTCTGTTGTCCTATCAGTCAGTTTAGCCATTTAGTGTCCTTTCAGACTCATCCGTCGTGATACAGCGCTCCGTTAAGATATGAGACCACGGGGTGTCTTCCATACTGTTACTGTCACCTGTCAAGTGTTAGCTTCACACTGCTGACCACTGAGCAAAGCTTTCAACCTGGAAATTAACCGACAAAAGAGGTGATTGTTTTCCCCCCCAATTTTGATTTGTATCTATACTCTAAACCCTGGCCTCATATGGCCTTTAATAACAAAAGACATTTTTGTAGGTGGCAACTTGATGCTTGATCCTGTAAAAGTGCTGTGAACAACGTTTTTTCATTGACTAAGGTCGGATCCAAAGACGTGGCGTGTTAGTTTGTTTTTCAAGTGTGAGAAAGAAGAAGACCACCTACATGATATCACAGCCTCTCTCCCTCTCTTTTTGACACACGCACGCACGCACGCACGCACGCACGCACGCACGCACGCACGCACGCACGCACACACACACACACACCTTAAACATCACAACTAAATGTCCAACCCCAACCTTAACCCAACCCCAACTTAACCATAACCCTGAAACTAAATCTTGACCCTCAAACATCTTTTTAAAAAAGTGAGAACCGCTCAAAATGTTCTCACTTTCCCAAAATGTCCTCACAGCCTAAGGTTTATATGCTCAAAATTGTCCTCACAAAGATGTAAGTACACCCACCCACCCACACACACACACACACACACACAGACACACACACACTCAAAAGTGTGACCTTTTGTCACGTGTGTAGATAATAAGCTGTTACACAAACCAAACAACCTGTCAGGAGAAAGATAAAAACAGAACAGCTGATTCACAGACACAAACGTCTGCAGCCAAGTCTCAGTCTTCCTGCACTGCACCTTTTACAGCTCTAAACTTCCCTAACGCTCTAACAAACTCCATCTAGCTGTTCCACTTTTCAGACATTCCTCAAAGCAACAACTTCTGGGTCCACGTTTTATTCCACTTTAGAATAAGTCATCTCTGCGTGACTTTTACCTGTCATTCATCCACGGCTCACTTTTAACCTCAGTCATTTTCAAACCCGCTCTGCCCTTTTGTGGTGAGTGCTGCTGCTGACTAACCCAGAGCCCCAAAGACCTAGAGTACAAAGCAGAAGGGGGAAAAAAACAAAAAAACTGAAAGAAAAGCAGAAACATGAACTGGTATGGATCTGAGGAAACCTACTGGTGAGATATTGAGTGTTTGTCTCCTCGAGGGCCTGCCTCTATCAAGGTGATTCATTGCAGAGGGCCTGGGTAACTGTGCGGGGCGCGATGGAAGTCCATCTCGGATGATGGTTTTATTGATGGCATCAAGTCACACATCGGCCTCTGCGGAGGCGCTACGCTGGCTGCTTAGCCTGGGTGGCGAGAAAGAGAGAGAGGGAGACGGGGAGTGAAAGCTTAGGGCAAAGGGGTGGGGGTGGGGGTGTGGTGGGGGGGGGGGGCTACTTACTGGCACACAGACAGGCCACAGTGTCTCTCCAAGAGCAACATGCAGACACCTGCATTTAGGGAGATCGATACCCTGCCAAACCGCTAAGAGTGCCTCAGGAGAGTAACGTTTATTGATCTGGAACTGGTGTTAATAGAAAGAGCCGATATCTCTGATAGTCTCTGCTAAAGTCAGCTCTCTTTACGTTTCCAAAGCAAAACTGTTGTAATCCCATAAGAGACTCCGCCATCGCTGTCACCTTGTCATGTAATAGTTACGCTGTTGACGCCATTAAAGACAATATAATCAAGTTGATGCATTTAAATCAATGGAATTTTAATGGCATGTCATTTTAATAATAGAGAAAAATGTCTCTGTAACTATATTCAAAGCACAAACTACTTTTTCTAAATTTCATTTAAGTTATAATTAAGGATCTGAGAGATTTGACACGATTAAAAGTTTCCGAATCACCAGGAGACTGTCTGTGGCACGCATGATAGGTCAACTTGCTGTCCCAAAATGTGATGGCCCCATACTGCTGCCTCTAGACGTATTGACCTGCTGTGTTGGCACATCGTCTCCGAAGGCACAGAGGGGTCAGGGGGGGGGCTGTTGCCTCGCTACCCCTGGGCTCAGTTACTCTGTAGGTATGGTATCGATCCCCCCAGCAGTTACAGAGCTCCCTGCTGAGTATTCCTATAGAGCCACGGCTGCGATCGTGGGCAGAGGTATCCCATAGCTGCCGCATATACGTGCAGCACGGTTTTTGCACGAGAGGGTGTGGTACACTCCTGTCGCTGCGCTGCTCAATCGACAGCTTTGTACGACCAGGTTATTCGCGCCCACTGACGTCCTGCTGGTATCGGATTAGGTGTGATCAGTGTTCACGCGACCTTGTTTCACCAAGATCGCAAAATCAATTTGAAAATGTACAATGTGGCCGTGGGCTTGGTCTAAATTAACCCAGTAACTGAAAAATAAACTGGAATATTTGTAATAATTTGGCAGAACATTAAACCGTCCAAGCTTATATATATGTGTGTTTATTTCTTCATCATCTTTAATTCCTATTAGCAGACTCTCCTCCTCTTGTGCATAACAAACTAGACATTAAAGAAACAACTGTTTCTGATAAGAAAATAAAAATAAAAAAAAGCTGGAAAGACCATTTATGGCCAAACATACAGATAGATAGATGAATGGATGGATGGATGGATGGATGGAACATTGCAACACAAATGTGGTCAACAATATAAGAGATTATAAACAGCAGTCTTGTGAGCGACAACTTCATGAATACGAACATGAATACAAATACTTATATTATGTGAAGTCTTGATACAATCATTTACTATTTGTAGGCATAGCTATGGAAAGTATGGTAGGTCAAAGGTGAACGATCAAATAATAAAATGCACAAATAATTGTTTGCACCTCCAGAAAAACCTGCCAGGGGTTGTATAATATCTGTCTGATCATTTGCAGCTTTTCCAGGTTCTAGTAATTACTTCAATGAAAGCGATGGTCAAACCTATGAAAAAAGGAGGTTGTGATTAATTTCAATCAAATTCATTTAAGGTAATTTTATGGTATTTTTTAATTAAAAAAATGTATCATTAAACTGTTCAGATTTCTTCATTATCAGCTACAGTAAGAGTTTTGGTCTTTTATTTCCCGTTGAGTGTGTAACATCTCTTGGGTTTTGTGTGAATACAGTGTAACCTGTGACTGCGCCGTGGAGATCTTCCCAGGTCAAAGCGGATAGAGATGTTTATAGTGAAACAAACCAGCAGGATCTCAAAGGACTGACACGAGTCCAAATGTGTTCCATATGGGGAAACTACCCAGGTGGAAGAGAGGAAGGATTGCTTTCTACTGACAGTCTGTACCTGTAATTCCCACAGACTGAGTGAGGAATGGAGAGAGCCTGGCCGCGGTGCCTTATCAGCTCTAATGATGAGGAGGCCATTTTGCAGCTGGGCCCGGCTCTGACATTGAAACGCTTATGGTCTACCCTGCCCAGTCTCCCCGTGACAAGGATGGATGGCACTTCTTAACCATCCGTTCAAATCTGATACGATGGTTTTACTGAGCAAATGCTATAATTTCCCTCAGTCTTGGTTATCTTCCGCGCAGAGCTACACTTGAGAGCAGCCTTTGGGTTAAAAATGGTCTGTCATTGCGGCAGAGTGAATCCTTTTTTTATCTGATGAAAATATAATGTTCAAATCAAATCCTGATTAATGTGGGCTATGATTAAAAAGTGTCTCTATACCGAGATGCATTTGTGTAATTGATGAATACATGTGTGTTCTTTGCACTAAACTGGATAGCATGGTTGGTACGGCACGATTCTTCACTCTACTGAACAGGCTTTTGGGATAAGAACTGCTCAACAGTCATAATTTACCTGTCAGGGAAAGACTTTTCTCCCATTGCTGAAAATTGTTTTGGCTCACAATCACATAGAAATTCTAAATACTTTCACGAGATGAAAAACTATTTTTCTCATCGTTCCCATCTGTTTCTTGTCAAATGTCAGTGAATTGAGACTCTGTCCCTTTTCTTCTCTTTCATTTCTGTCTTCATAACTCTGTCATGCAGTTACTTACTTCAACTTTACCAATTCAGGGATCTTGATCATTCAGATTAAGATCAGGCATTGAAAAGAAATCGCTCAATATCACTCACTAAATCACCGATATAATTAAAAATATCGGCAAACAGAACAGAATTATTGGCTCTCGTGTAAATCCATTTTGCAGTTCAGTTCTGTTGAAGGGTGCTGTAACAAGATCAATCTGTTATCCCCATTAGTATGTGGAACTTTGAAGGTGTCATGGCCATTCCCGGCAACAGATTAAAACATAGTGAGTGCTGATTCCTTTTAGATGATGACGTCCATCCAACCTTTCAGATCATTTACAGTGGTTTATTGTGTGGTAAATTGAATGGCATTATATCAAATATCCTCCAGGGCTTAAAGAATAATGAAAATAGCATGAGTTTAGAGGTTAGGTCATTAAATCTAACTTTTTCTCTGTTAAAAAGAGAAACAACATAAATAATTTGCTAACATCATAAATGATTCTTGCTTCTTTGAAATTTATACATTTTGTCTTGTCATTCTTAAGATCAAGCTTAACCTTGAGAAGAGAGGTGTAGCAGTCATGAAAAAAAATCTCACACACAAAATGGTATCATCAGCATAAAGATGGAGATTTCAATATTCTGTTTGAAATGGATATTATTTTAATACATTTATAAATGTAATTTCTGTTGTAAATAGCAGGGAGCCTGATATTGATCCATGAGGAACACCTTGAGTGACCGTAGCTGAAGGATATTATCCTCTGGCAAAAGGTTGTTGTGAGTCGACCATTGGTTTTAAGATTTTACATCGAGTACAAATATTTAACTCAGACATGTAGATACAGTATGTACAAAAATGCACAGGCAGCAGTTCCTGTTCAAACTCACACAGCTTTTCCAGCTTTGCTCTGAGACTCTCTCCCGTTCGCACCCTATCAACACTGCCCCATCCCTCTCTGCCTCTTCCCCAAGACGCTTGTTGGCCTCCCCCTTCTCCTCCCACTCTCTTTTAAAAGACTCTGGCCAGGAGTGGTGCTGAAAGACCGACTGGTGGGAGATGGAAAGGTCTGTGCTCCCATTTCAGCGCTCCTGTCCCAAGCCGTGGAGGTAAAAACTGTCCGCCGTGCACAGGCGCAGATTTCACATCACGGTGATGCATGCCTCCGTTGATGTGGTGGGCAGTTTTACATGAACCAGAAAATGTGTTATCTGATGGAGGACTCCCCTAATTCCAGACCGTCCTCCACTACCATCCCTCAACAAGCGTACGGCCGGGAATCAAACATCTGTCCTGGGAACGTGTCAAGAAACGACTTTATTTTATCTCCCAGCAAGAGCAATATTAGCGTTTGCCTCCTCGTGAGGACGTTCCAGATGTTCTGTCGATTGAGGCCAAGAATGACACCTTCTCTATTAGAAGTGCGTGGAGAATCACAATCTGTGGTTATAAGAAGAAATCACCTCATTGTCCGTTACAATCTTTTGTCCTTTCAAGCCAAGACGGACTCCTCTGACATTGATGCCTTATCCTGTTATCTAAAGGTTTTCAAAAGGGGGCTCCCAGTTTCTAATGAAAGACCTACAGTTGTAGTTACTTTGACTTTTCAAACAGATGTTTGTAACTCCTGCATGAGATGGATTTGATTTTGTGAAACCCCTCTTTGTGCGAGGCGCTCATCCATCTGTGGTGATCTGTGTTTCAGTACATCTTAATAAAGTAATCCCCTCCCTCGTTTTTCTACCCCTAGGAATGCTCTTGTTCTTGCACTCTTCTCCTTCGTCATGTGGGGCACCCAGACTATGATTTGTTTAGGTTTCCGATTTAAGGTTGACTGAGATCATGACTCATCATTACTCTGCGATGACTTGTTTTAATTTTCTTTCTGCTAATCTATATATAAAACAAAAACAATTTGCAGAAAGATTCTCGATGTCGTTGGAAGGAATTCAGTGTTGTTCAGTTTGCATTTAAACGTCAACATGTTGTAGCAATCAGTTTCCTAACATGCATATCTTCCCTCCATTTTATCAAATTCAATCACTTAGTAGAAAAATAAACATGGTTTCTTTTCATCCTATCTGTGCCTATCGTTCCAAGTATGGCAAAGATATACACTCATAATCCAAATAAACCAAAAATGTACCTGTGTCAAGTTTCATTCATCATCCAGGCTTTCCCCTCATTGGACATTCATTTGTTTTCCTTCTGACATATCACCAGACTTTCAACCGCTGACTATGATAACTGAAGCGGTGGCCAAAGGTTCCCGCTCCTCCCTTTGAAAAGCTGACCCGTTCTTTAAATGTTTAAAGGGCCTATTGCATCATCGGCCCCTCGCCCACGCATGCATGTTTGGGTGAATCCGAGGGAGATGCATGGGGGTGGGTGTTGTGATACATCATGTGTTTAAGCAGTGGATGGGAGGCCCGGGTTGTATGGGGTTAATGACCGGCCCTCTCTGTGGGCTGTGCCGGCTCTCGGAGAGGATAAGACTGGCGGTGTAGGGGCATCTGGAGCGCAGGGGTCACATCACTCACATCAAAGCAGGCTGGGGAGTCTAGGTCAGTGTGTTTGGGCCACGGGGTGCTAGAGAGAGAGAGAGTGGAGGAGTTGATGGAGGGATCGGGAGAAGGATGGGTGCAGAGTAAAAGGAGCTGATGAAGCAGAGGGGATGGGTAGAACAGTGAAAGACAAACAGAAGAAGAAACCAAGAAAAACTGTACAGGTCAAGTCAGGGGGGGAAGGGAAACGGACACTTTTCTGAGATGAACCATATTGTTCAAGCAAAAATGTCCATAAACAGACCTAAGATATAGGAGCTGATAAAAGATTGTAATGCACGCTCACATTTTGTCTTCTACTATAGTACTTTAAATGACACTGTGACATGTTATGCTGTGAAAACCTTCCATCATACCTCTCACTACATTCATACATGTCCCTTGTGTGTTAAAGGGATAGTTCACCCGAAAGTGAAAATTCGCTCATTATCTACTCACCACCACTAAAGATGAATCGGCTGGGAGCTCTCGAGGAGGACAAGGTTTACCCCAGAGACGGTTGCGATGCCAAAGTGTAACCATACTTGCTGCCAATTACTGCATTTAACTGATGTGAACGTGTGTCTATTACATACAAACTCATTTACTACAAACTGCACCATTTAAAAAGGGTCCTGCTGTTTATCCAGTTTTTCTGATTCAACCTCTGCTCCGGCTGAGGGTAGATAATGTGAGGTCACCACCTTCAATGCATCAACTCGACAGATGAAGATATGATTTTACTTGCACGAGAGTCAGTGAAATATTAGCGAAGCTCATTCGTGGAATTGCCAGCACTACACACGTGTGGTCCAAGTGTGTCAGAGATAATAAATTCACCCGATTTCATAACAGCAATGCCTCTGGACAAAAAGACAAAAAAGAACAATGTGTTATTGTTTTTGAATTTATTGCAGGTATTCTGTTATGTACATGTTTATTTACAAAGTTTATTCATGTGTTTTAATCTTATTTTGATACCTGTTGATGGCCGTCTAACAATCTCCTGTTTTCTATATAAGTATGATTAGAAAATCCTATAAACAATCATAAAAAAAAGAGCTATAAAAAAAAAAGAAAGAAAGAAAGAAATTGGACCTTCCATCTTTGATACATGCAGAAGCAGGCTGATGTACATGGTTGGAAAATAAATACTATTGACAAATAACATTCTATTGACTACAAACCTTTAAAAAATGTTGCCTTTGTCCACATGTAAAAACGTACCTCTAACATACACTCATTTGTACGGTGAAACCGACCTCTGCTTTAACGTGTAGAGTAAAATTTAGTTTGAGTTTTCCGATTTACATTCTACGTTGTATCCAACTGCTACTTTACATGTCGATTGAGTTAGATTGTCAGAGAAGTGCCACTTTGAGGGTTAATACTTAAAATGTGAGAGCACACACATTCACTGGGTACAACATGAGACTGCATGAAACACACAATCAGAGCTTACGCAAAGATAGGAAAAAAAAAAAATCTCCTTCACAAAATTGCAGGGCTGAAACACGGCAAAAATATTTGTGGTGTTTTAGATGAACAGTGATGCAATATTTATGTCTACATATCAAAATAAGATGTGGATGATCCAGAGCAACTAACAGACATTTCCCTACGAGGGACGACCAATGTTTCTCTGTCAGGTATGTGGAGTGTGTTACAGGAGACAATCCCAATAAATAACAAGCAGTTATTTTACAGTTTAAACCACATTTTCCTTGTGATCACAACATAACAATTGGTAGAAAGTTGATTTTGTAATATTTCAATTTTTATACAAGACTGTTTCCGCTTTAAATGTTTTTCAACAAAGCTTTTTTTGCAGATTAGAAAACCAGAACAGGTCCAGGACTTAACCAATTTATTCTCAACTAATATTGATTAGGGGGCATTGAATATTGATAATAAAGCTTTAGGTAAATTTAGTTGGGTTCACACTGTGAATTATGGCAATGTGATGTTTCGCCATTAGGACCTGGATGGTGTAGGCTACACGTAACTGCCGAGATGTTGTGAGTGAAATGATGGAAGATTAACCTATTTTCAAAGTAGTTAAAATGGTGGACGATGGTCGTAACGGCCAACACATACATCCGTCCATCACCTTGACCACTTATACTTTGAGGGTGGAGCCCATTCCACTTTTTGGCGGGATAATGGTGAACACGGCACCAAACAATTTCAAGTTATAAATGTCTAAACACAACTTTTTTTCCACTTCATACCACTGTACTGTTGTTGTGGTTGTATTGAAGCCATCAGTATATTTAGTGGGTTAGTTTAGCAGTCTATGATTATTTGGTACCATGAATGATAATGCAAATACTTAACAGCTATTTCGTGATTTGAGGTGTGCACAACGGCCATGTTTCAAGATTCACATACTACACAAGTCCATAGTGAAGAGTGTACGATGTGGAAGTACCTAAAATTGGACACTGCAAAGATTTTGTATTAATTTTGCTGCAACGTCAAAAAAGGATTCATTATATTTACGTTAATAGAGAGAGCTGGATGTAGGGTCAAAAAACTAAAATCACTTTGGCTCTTGACTGGACTAATTTAAATGCAACGCACCCTGCAAACTTATATATTAGTTAATTATGGTAATTCTTGCATGAGGAAAATATATGGGAAATAAGGTCCAGTTTACAGATCTGGGTTTTCTCTCCTTTAGTGTCATGTTAATGATATTGTCTATGCAGTTGCACGTCATGATCTTATATATCTATGTTTCTGTTTTGCAGCATTAAGATGAATTTATTTGACGTGCAGGTACATGTACCCTGCAGCAGGAAACCAAATAACCGCTCTTACAGATTTAAGAGCGCGCAAATTCACCAAAGAGCCACAACGAAAGCTCCCATTTGCTTATTCATATAAAAACAAAAACAAAAAAACAACTCATAGCAATGTTACTACAAAGTAAGTTGTAAACTACAAACACTTTAAAGAAATTGAGAACTCAAGCTAATGTGACAGAAGACAATGTTCTTTTAAAAAAATGATAAAACATATTCCCTTGTCTCTGAAGAAAAACTCCACTGCATGAAGACACACTCTACCAGACGCCTGGAAAAGCATCTGAAGCGTTTCCCTCTTCTGATCAGTGTCTGCATTTGTCTGCACTCGAGAAGTCTTTCGTGTTCGTTCTGGTCCGGCTCCTCTTTCTTCATGTTTCTGTCATTTTCTTAAGTGCAGACGCTGTCACAACAAAGTTAAGTAAGAAGATGCTTGCTCTCCTATAGTCAACACCTCATCTCACAAATATCCACGGCCGTCAGTGAACCAACACTGATCTCAATACGATGGACAGCATCTCTAAAGAGTATAAATATAAATTCATCTAAAACCTTCCGGATTTTGGTCCTTTTTTTTTTTCCTTTCACCTGTAGAGGGTAAATAAGCTCTTTTAGCTGTTCTCGTTCCACTCTGGCATGATGCTGACACTATGTACAGTGTGGTACTGGTGTGGGGATAATGTACGTGGGATGCCGTGTGTATAGAGGTACTCGTTTCCCTGTAGGCCGGACGTTGGCGACTGGATCCCAGCACCTGGGCTGCACTGGCGGCCCAGAGTCGGGTGGGCCATGGAGCTCTGGTACATGGCCGCGTGGTGGCCGTCGCCCAGCTGCGGTGAGGCGTGGCCCCCGACTCCGCCAAGTCTGGACACCAGAGACCCTGAGGTGAAGTGAGCGGAGAAGTGCTGGTAGGGCAGCCTCTCCATCGGCTGCATGGTGGTGACGGAGCAACTCCCATAGGGTGACACACTTGCCCAGGTGTTGCAGCTGATATCCTCCAAACTGGGAACGGGCTCGGCCCCCTGCGATGCGCTGGCGTACATGCAGGCCTGCCGTTGGCTGGATTCGCTGCGGTAGGGCCCCCCGGCCAGGCCGAGGCTCTGGGCGTAGCCGACAGGACGGTAGTAATGGTCCTCCTCACTGGACGAGCTCTCCGGGTAGGCTTTCTTATAGCTGTGCTCACTGGAGTGACAGTCATCCTCCACTGCAGGTAGAAGGACACAGTGAAAGAACAGTGTCACTCACTTGTTCTCTCTCAGTTATAGAGAGTAAAACATTTGCAGTCACAAAACCTTTTTAGAATAATGTAATAGTTTTATTTTGTTCATTAACACCAAAACAAATGATGATTTCTATTATTCTACTAATAATTAATGAATATCATGAAGACAAACATAAATATACATTTTGTGTATAAACAGACAATGTTTGACATGATATTTTGCATTGATGATTATTGTCCCTTTTATGCACATATGTATATATATCTGTTTTTTGTTTGACTTGTAAAAAACATGATAAAAACTTTCCAGCAAGAGACCAAAGATTCAATTTGTCATTTGGCAAATTCGGGCACATGTACAGTTTAAAAATTATTGTCAGATCTCTCATGTTCTTGGTGAATCTGTGTTTCCCATATCAAACAAAACCCCTCACACACAGTCACGTTTTCATTTCCATCTTTCAGAGTAGAGTCTCCTTACCTTTCCTCTTGATGCAGTGGAACTCCTGGCCGTGCTCGTGTGGCAGGGGATAGGAGCCCGACTGGGGCTGCAAGTCCTGTGAGGTGCTGGTGACCCCGTTCTCACACTGGGAGTACTGGGAGCTCAGGGTGCTCGGGGTGCCCAGGCCCTGGACCTCCCCTCTGAACGGACTCTGGCTGGAGCCCACCCTCTGTCGCACTGTGCTGCGAGGCACGACTGGATACTCCTTGGTGCTGTGGATGTGCAGACAGACAGACAGACAGACGTAAGCCAATATTTGGAACTCACCGGAAATATTATTGCATGTTATAAATAGTGCATATTAAAGATTTCCGGAAATTCTAAAATCCATTTTCAGAGACAACTGCGTTCACCATGAGTGAATCGCACAGACTCAGGACACACAGGGTGCGATGCTCCTCTGGGGAAAACCCTCTTCAGTGAAAATGCCATGCATGCTTTTCACTCCCATTAATCCACCGCATCCATCAATAGATCACTTTGCTACTTTTGGGTCTTTGATTTCAGGGATCGCTTCAGTCGGAACAGTGACCTGGTTTCGCAATAAGCTCTCCCTTCGAAAAACTGTAACCAAGAGCAGACGTGCATGGCTTACTGTACTTTGGCAGGAGCGGACAATGGCGTGTAAGACTGATAGTGCGGTTTGGCCTCCCACCAACCTCCATCTATTTGCGAGTTTTGATAGGTGAAATTCGTTTCACTTAAAATGTCGTATTATCTTGTGGCACGCACCTACTTAAAGTAACTTAACGTGCGTCGGATACAATCAAGCGCGCAATTTTTGAAAGAATTGCAGCGACAGAACAATCGTCCAGGGATTCTTCTTTGCAGCATAAATCATGACGTTAATCTGAAATGCTTAATTACGGAAAGCCCTTTATTCTGACTGTGGCTCAGAATGAAAGGTTATGGGAAGGAAGCAGGATTTTCGCACCTTGTGGACACGCCAAGCAGCTTTTCCAGTATGGTACGATATGGGATTTCTGTATTTGAATACACGCACACACACAACGTCTGTATTGGCTGCCCAAAGGCGGGGAGGTGGGTGGGCTGTATAAGTTAAGAAACCAGATTTTGTCCTTTGAAAAAGTGTTTTCCGAGCAGTATGGACTCCATCCCTCATCTGGACTGAATAACAGAGAGAGAGAGAGCAATGTGGTCGTGTACTGACTTGGCTGCTGGACCAAACGATACCACCGGTTCAGCACACACGCAAACACACACACACACACAGCAGACGCATGAGCTGTTGGAACATCCTGGTATAGAAGGAGTGCGGAAAGGAGATGTTGCAGCCGTGTGTCAGAGGTTCTTCCAAATGGACCATAAAAGTCTTCGGCATGAAAACTGGCCGAGGATCAAGAACTACATTCACATCTTTCAACCCACAACTGGGCTTGACAATGGGCTGACATGAAACGGGGCTCAGTGGGACCATGCATTTAGTGGGACCATGGATGTCAGTTAATGCCCGTCTAATTGTGGCGACATTTATCTACTCATTTGACATCATTGAGTTTGTTTCAGCGTCTCCATTTATCACAGGCCAGCATCAATTAGATCAAAGGTTCTCAAACATTAAAGAACCAAAATCTTGGGGTTCCATGGTCAAGTTTCCTTAAAAACTCCTAAAAAACTTATGAAAACTGCAGAGTTAAAGACAGAATTTCCAAATGCATCGAAAATGCTGTAGCTACCTTTGCATCCTGGACATCCTGTGCAGCTCCATGTCGTCACTTCCACGAAAACCTTTTGCAAACGGGTTGTTCTCAATCTTCAGCTGAGTTATCTGCAAAACACAAAAACACACTCGACATTAGTGACACATCCTCTGCAATGAAAACCATTCGTTACGAGATCTTACACTAAAAGTAGTGTTTTAAAAAAAGCTCTACACACACAAAAGTAGCAGCTATTTAAAAGGCAACATTTCTGTCTTCCTCCTACTAGACTATCAACAGTCAGGTCCTCTTCAGCTTGAGATTTATATGATGGCCTTGTGACAAGATGTTTGTGTGGAGCTTAGTTTTGAAGTTTCTTTGGAAGCACCTAGCTGCTTTACAAGTCACTGGAGGGAACCAAACAATAGATCACGTTTCCAGAAACCTAAGAGTCCTTTAGGGATCCTGAGCTAAACAATTCAATAAAAGCAATAAGACATATTTTTCTTTCACAATTTATTATGTCACATTTGATGCTCTCTGGCTCGGCAGATAGTTGGCAAGCGCCTGACAGACGCGAATAATGTGATCCATTATATGATTTGGTGTTTTTCAGAATAAAACAAATAAGCAGAAGTCTTTTTTTTTTGAGAGCCACCCCGAAGCAGTGAGTGAATCCCAAAGAGGTAATAAGTACAATCCAGGGATATCCCTCTCATGAGCGGGGGTTTCTGGCAGGTAATTAGTTGGCAGCTCTCGTGTGCTCGGAGTTCTCCGACTAGAGTGGAGGTTTGTCTGCAAGCTGGCTGACACTTTTACCAAAACTTGTAAAAATCTCTCATCACGTGACACTCTTGCTTCAGCTTCTCCTCCTAATGCAGCCTGGCAGAGCATTTGCATATTGTTTTTGTCTTTGGAATAAAAACTTCAGGGTCTTGTTGTGCTCTCTTGTAACCTTTCCAAGAAGAAATACCAATGACCCGCTCCAGAGTGATAGCCTGAGCTCAGTTTACAGAAAAAGAAAAGTAACATATTTTGCAAAACACATGTGTTATCTCCTGCTGACATGGGCCCAGAGGATGGAAATAATAAGAATGGAAAATATAAAAAACTGTTAAATATAATTTGGGAGTATGGACTCAAGACAATCAGGCAAAGTTCACTCACAACTTCAAAGACTAGACTGTGTCCAAACTATGCTCATTAAAAATAACCAAGGCCTCCAGATGTACTCAAATTATTTTATTATGTTTAAATTGGATATAAGCAAATTAGTTTTTTTTTCCCAGTTTGACCAAAATCTGTAGAAAACATTATTATTTCAGAAATCACAGAATAGAAGAAAATGCTTTGATTAAAGCTGTGACAGGAAACGTTGAGCGTTTTCATGAGCTGAGAGTGAAACAGGTGAATTGGACGCAGGCCCGCAGCTCATATTGTTCCAGCAGATGTTTGGACTGTTTGATTAGACAGTCGTGCCAAAGCGCCAGGAAATCAGAAATGCTGTGTTTTTCCTGCAGCCCTGCAAAGCCCCAATAATTAGCCCCGAGGTTACGATCTCAGTCCCCCAATAACATGTTTGAAAATAATGAATGGTTCCTTCAGAATGTCGGTCATTTGCGCTTCCTGTTCCCAGAAAGCGCGGGGGCCTCTGATTGGCTCCGGGGACATTATGAGCGCTCGCCCCCTTTTTCTGCCATATCCTCCCCAAACTAAAAACATGTAGGCCAACATGGTTAAATGATGTTAAACAGACGCTGTTTACAGATATCTGGGATCCCGAGGTTTTTCTTTCCTCTGCAGAAATTTTGGACACAGAGTAAATACCGAGTTTTATTTCTGCTTCTTTCCCCAGAGTCTTAAAAAGCAAAATCCAACTAAAGATATAAACAACTGGGAGGCTGCACGGCCTCGAGAAATCACTCATAGGCTTAGACATTTAACTTTAATTCTGTGTTATTATAGTTAATACCCGTTTCTAAATCATTGTGTGAAAAGAACAACAACCAACCCGTCCAGAATTTCAGCTTTTACGCACACATTACGCGCAGAAGTTAACGTTCTACTAATGAAAATAACACGTTACGCCTGCAAGAAACTAAACAAACAAACCAGCCCCCGACAAAGAATAAGTGAAATAATATTATTATTGCTTTATCAATTATATTTAATACATAATTAGCCTGAACTTTCGTTTTCTTTTAAATCTTTTTCACCAACCAGAACCGGTAATAACCTGTAGTTCTATGTTGCGCATCCATCACCAGCACACTAACGGCTATTCTGAGGAATAAACAAGATCAATAAAAGACTGAAAATAACCCATCGATCTGATAATAAACTAAATACAACCTGCACAGTTGTCCTGCTACTTTGCAAGTATAAGACTAAACAATTAAGTGGCACAAACTTTTCAGTGTTTTCAAATTAAATTCAAGATTTTTTTTGCAGATTCGTATGATAAGCAAAGGTGTTTCTATTCATTGTTATTATTTATTTAGATCCATAATAACAACCTAGTATTAAAAATACAGTATTATTATATCACAACTTATCATATAAGTATTATTATTATTAGTAGTAGTAATAGTAGTTTGCCTTTTAATATTAGAAGTAGGCTATAGTTTTTATTATTATCTTTACAAATAATTGTAGAAGTATATTATTATTATTATTTGGTGGCAGTAGTACTAGTAATAATAGTTGTAGTATCACTCTAAGTATTAGTAGTAGTTGGGGTCTGTCTGTTTATGCTGCAGTGTTTTACCCGCAGCTTGTCCCTGTCCACAAAGCGCTGCAGGACTGTGACTGGGACAAAGTCTCCTGAGGTCAGACGTGGTCTCGTCGAGTACCTGCAGCTTTGTCTCGTCTGCCAGAGACTTCACGTGAAATCAGACGTTTCCAGCCGACAGCGACAAGGCTTCACCGCTGCACCTCACAAACAATCCGGTTTACCGTCAGCAAAATGGGCTTAATTCAAACGAAGTCTTGTGTGAATGATATAATTAACCATAGGTGATTTAGTTTAGCTGGAAAAAGAAATTAGATATTTATCCAATCTGCGTTTCTTCTGTTTTTAAAATGTGCAACAGGACTCTGTTTGTACTTGGATTTAATGAATGTTCCTCATAAAACGCGCTTTGAATTAAAAACTAAAACTAAATCCAAAAGTGGCCCATGCACGAAGCACGTACCTTATGGTTCTGATAGGACGTGACCGCGATGAAGGCAGTCTCCGGGAAGACGTGCGTGCAGAAGGCCGTGTTTTTGGAGCCAAAGCCGTTGTTTTCATCCGCCTTCACGATGTGGATCCGGGGCTGGTACTTGTGCATCGAATTTAAGATGATCTGCAAGAAAGACAACGTGGAGCTTATAGTCACACATTTAGTTGAAGAAATTGAATTAAAATGAAATATACAAGTATAAAATAAAACTTCTCTTCAGGTCTGTTTGAAGGAAGAAATTAGGAAGTGAAGTCCAGATGCTTTGACAGCATTCTCGAGTAGTGTAAGAATTTAATGAAGAAAAAAATATAACCACCATTTCCCCAGAAGTCCTTATTTTGGCAAAATGTGCAATAACTTTAATAAATTGTTTGTTGTTTTATTGGTTTGGTTTTTGATGCTGTTTTGTTGCCCTGGCAAATGTTCTAGATTTTCATTTCAGATGAAGACACACTGGTGAAACGCCCATAGGGTAAAAATACTGAAAATGTTCCTTAATATAAGCAGAATGATGATATGCACCACTAAGATAAAACGATGTGAGTCATTCATTGCAGCAAAGTGACATTTTACAGCCATATTTCCTTTTTGCATGACAAGAAGAACGGGCTTGACAGCCCCTTATTAAAAATATATAATTCTTCAATCTCAAAGAACCTTAATAAATCAACTTGAATGGGACATTTTCAATCGAAAACTGAGTAACTAGTTATTTTTTGAAAAAAAATACATGTTTGACCAAAGGTAAAACTTTTATCGTTTCATAGAAAAATTCCTCATTTGAACTTTCTACTCATTTACAGAAGTGAAAAGCTCTGACTAGTTCTCATTCAGCCTGAAAACTAAATTAAATCTTATACGTTATAATTATTACAGGGGTGTTCCCATGGTAACGGGGATGCCTGAGGAGTCAAGCAGAAGAGTAACAGGCTGACAGGAGCATGTCCTCTCTCTAGTTGCCTGTAACCTGACTAACCCAGTCCGCTCTAAGTGATGACTGCTACCAGTGGCGACATGGAGACGCGGTCCACACAGCTGAACTTGAGCCTTGAACTTCTCTTTTGAGGCCCTCTCATCCGTGGGTCTTAAGTCTAATTGTTTTGACGGAACAGGGGGTCATGGTTGTCGGCCCTGTGGAAATCTAATGGTTTATATTTTCACCAGATCCACTTACGTTTCCAGATTAAAAAAAAGAGGTTTTTTTCTCCTTCTCCTCCTCTTAACTCCCCCTCCTCTTTACACCCAGCCCCCTCACGTCTCTTCTCCCATAGGCATTCCTCTTATCTGTTATCTCAAAGCTTGTTTTTGTACCTGCCTTTCACTGCCAGCCCGAGAAGAGACAAGGGTTTCGCCCTGACCCCCGAGTACCTGTGGGGGCATCCTGCGTTATTGCACAGCCATAACCCCAGAGTGCTTTTTTTTGGAGCCAAGTGAACCATAGAGGCCTACACAGATGATACAATGGTCATCCATTATTAATTTCCAGTCGAACTTGATCTAATTACATGGTGCAGTAGGTTTTTGTGATGGGTAAAAATGTGTGTCAACTGCCCGCCATGCACCACGTAGATGCAAGGATGATTTAATGGTGCAGAACATATCAGTGAGGATTTGCTGGGTGTATCTCTGCGGATACGCAGGCTGTTGAGGAGCGGGTGACTTGCAGATGGAAAACAAACTTTTGCAAATTTTACAACCTGCCAAAAATGAAATATTTGCAGCAAACTCGGATCTGAGGTGAGGATAGTTTCTAGACTGAGAAAAATTCCATCTTGCAGCAGTGTTCCTGTTAAATGTTTCCTGATTTTCATAATAACATGTGGCATAAGATTAGATCCTGTGTTGTAAAGCTGTGCCAGTGTGCAAATGAAAGCTATTCTTCTATATATACAGCACTTCCATCCTGTTTGGATGCACATAAGAGGCTTTAACTTCCTATTAGAGGACTTCTCGGAACACAGTGCAGTTAAAAAGTAGGTTAAACTGGAGATTTCCCCATGCATGCATTCATTTCTGACTTATTTGAGGCCTGCAGCCGTGCGTCCGAGATTTGGACAAACCACAACAACAGGCCCATCAATGCAAACTCATCACTCGGCACATTACAAGGTTTTAGAGGTTAAAGATGTCGGTCGCTATGTGACACAGCACAAGTTGCATGGGAATTTTCAAGGCCCACTGACTGTGGGTTCCCAAAGTCCAGTGTTAGTAGAGGGGTTGTGTGTGTGTGTGTGTGTGTGTGTGTGTGTGTGTGTGTGTGTGTGTGTGTGTGTGTGTGTGTGTGTGGGGGGGTAGTGGTGGAGCTGCAGACCACCCACTGGGGCCCCAGCACACGCCTCGTCTCCCCAGCCCAGCCGCTGCCCTGCCTGGGTCTCAGTATCTCTGCGCCCCCCCCCCACCCTGCCTCTAGATGATAGTATTTAATGATAGTGAGGGATCACTTTGGGTCTCGTGCCGCTGCCCTTTGCTTTCAAGTTCCACCACATCAGAGAGTTTCCACCGAGCCTCGGGATTAGCAGGCTTTGTACACCATCATCTATTGCTCATCGCACACTGCCATTCGAATATAAACAGTGCGATCCTCACACTCCACCCTCCTGGCCAAAACATGTGTGGGAAGACAGGGAGACGAGTGCGGGAGCAGAGTGAGGGAGGAGGAGGGGGGGGGGAGAGATGAATAACACGGACAAATATTCCTGGAGTTGAGGGGAAGATCAAAGTAGGAGCTACAGCTTGGTATGAAACCTGAGACAAAAACAAATGATTTTTGAGGAATTTAAGAAAACAACACCAATTTGCTTATCTAGGCCCATAACGATGAGACTGGAGGTTCTGCACAGTGGTATTTATATAGGAGTACAAATGGATTCACAGGAAATGTAGTTAAGTTTCAAAAGTAGGACTAGTTATTAAGCAGAATGTCCCCCTCCAGAGTATTGTTATCATATATGATGTACTACTACCATTACTTTTAGCAATGCATTAAGCAGCCAGTTGTATGAAACTCACTCAAACCACACATTTTATCACGATACTTTAATCGAGAAGGAAATCATATTTTACTATATTATTACCCGTTTTGTAAAGCGCTTTGTTTGTTAAAAACTACAAAATTTAAATGTAATGCAATGGAAGAAAAAGTATTAAGTGGAAATACTAAAGTACAAATAGCCCAGTAGTTGAGTAAATGTACTGAGTTACTTCCCACAACTGTTGTAGTGTTTTTTTACGAACATGCACGAACATTACAATGTCACATGAAAGCATTTTTCTCTATAAAACCAGATCAACTATCAGTGAATTCAACTGTGCGGAGAAATTGACAATCACCTCAAAACTACAATATGATCAATATGTAAAATACTGGCAAAAACAGACTATGTGCATCTATACATGCAATAATGAAACATGTGTTGTGCAGAAGTACATCTGAGATGTAGCTGATGTGTGTATGTGTATGTAAACTCTGTCTGCCTGAAAATATCAATAAAAAAGAAGTTACAAAAAACAAACAAAGCGCTTGAAGAAAATATAATTTGTGTTTCTTCCAATAAGCTTCTGCAAATATAAATATTTTTCAGGGGACTGTTGCACCTGAACCTGAACCTCTTCATCTGAATTTTTAAAAACGTTTGCACAATCAACCCTGTACACAAACACTCAGGCCTCATGTGGCGTCGCCTCCCTCGCTTCCTATTAGACGCTGGCCTCCAGTGCTGAGCTGTGAGCTCGGCCCGGCTCACTCCGCTGACATGTGTCTAATTACCAGACATTTCTGGAGAACAGCGTCTGCTATACAGGCCCCTGTCCCGAGCGGTTCCAATCTGCATCAGCAATATGTTTCGCTCTCATGTCTCACTCCTGGTAATTATAAATCATCTACAAGTTATTTCAACCAGCTGCACCAACAAGCTGATGGAGGAGGTTTCTGGCCGGCCACCAGCATTTCATTTATGAATCCCCTGGTGCTGTCTCCCAGCACAAAAGGGGGCGAGCCAGGAACCACTGCAGCCAATCAAAAATGCACTCTAACCCAAAATTTACAATTGTGCGCACATTCCGACCGAGCTCCACTTTTATTTCACCAGCTGGGCCTTGGCAGGGCAACAAGCATTAAAGGTGCCATGTGGGTAGATAAAGGCTTTAGTGTGTGTGTGTGTGTGTGTGTGTGTAAAAGAATGCACACTCATTTTTGTGTTTTGGGATTGAATCAAAAATGTGACCTCTTCGTATTAAGCATCCAAACTCCTGCTTATGTTACAAATTGGTGATAAACGACATTATCTCGATTAATTGTATGTTAATAATTGATCTTCTGTGTCCAGTGGGCATGATAACTGTAATGCATTTAATATTTAATGACTATAAAACTGAAACAGAACCAGGTTTTCTTTTTAAGTATGAGCGCTGCCTCTTGATTACACAAATTTACAGAAAACAACCTAAATAATCATCCTTTTTCTTAA